>NC_053024.1:303387622-303483373 GCF_003073215.2 Triticum urartu | reverse complement strand
TCAAAGATCCATCCTTCTTCTCAACTAAGATCACTGGGGCTCCCCATCGTGATAAACTTGGTCGAATATAACCATTCTCCAATAACTCCTTAATCTTCTTCTTAATTTCCTCCAGATCATTCACGGGCATCCGGTACGGTCTCTTCGATATTGGTCCGATGCCTGGTAACAGCTCTATCAAAAATTCTATGTCTCAATCTGGTGGCTTGCCTGGTAATTCCTCTGGAAAGACATCAGGGTAATCCCTTACAACTGGCACTTCCTCCTGAACAACTCTTGAGAGGGAATTTACTTTAGTCCTCCTTGGCGCATGCCTAGACACATACTTGATCCTCTTTCCCTTAGGGGTGGTGAGTAAAATTGACTTGCTAGCACAATCGATATTTCCTTCATACATCGATAGCCAATCCATGCCTATTATCACATCCAATCATTGTGACTCCAAAATTATTAGGTCCGAGGGGAAAACATGCCTACCTATGGTCAATGTCATCGGAAAACATCCTCTACTTGCCATATACTTCACTCCAGGTGAGCTTACTAACATAGGTGTCTTAAGGGCTACGGTGGGCAACTTAAACTTGTCCAAAAATACCCTTGATATGTATGAATGCGATGCACCAGTGTCAAAAAGAACAACAACAATAAATGACTTAATCAAAAACTTACTAATAACTGCATCCGGCTGCTCTTCAACTTCCTCCACGTTAACGTGGTTCACCTGACCTCTGGTGAAAGGGTTGGGCTTCTTCCCAGCACTTCCATTTCCGTCACCATTCTTGAACTCAGAACAATCATTGGCGTAGTGTCCAGTCTTGCGGGTGTTGCTGGGTTGGAACGGTTCTGGTTGTTGTTTCCTCCATTGCCATTTCCATTCTTAGGGCCACTATGGTTATGTGAACTCCCTCCATTTTAAGTGTGGCTTCCATGGCTATGATGGGTATGTCCTCCCGATTTTGGGGTAAAACAAGGCTTCTGTTGAGCTCCAGAGTTGTACTTCCCTTGTCCATACTTCCGTTTGCGGTTCTCAATCTGCTGCTGCTTGCCTTCAATCATGAGGGCCCTATCTACCAACTCCTGGTAGTTGGCGAATGTTGCCACCATCAACTGCATACTCAGCTCATCATTCACCCCTTCCATAAACTTCTCCTGCTTCGCGGCATCTATGGCCACATCATCTGGGGCATAACGAGCTAACTTGCTAAACTCATCCACGTACTACGCCACAGTACGATTCCCCTGTAACAAGTTGCGAAACTCACGCTTCTTCATACTCATGGATCTAGCTGACACATGTGCAATGCGGAATGCTTGCTGAAACTGATCCCAAGTGAAATTCGCCACCGGGAAAGTGACTGTGTAATTCTCCCACCATGAGGTTGCGGGTTCATCCAATTGATGTGTGGCAAAGCACACCTTCTCAGCATTTGTGCAACCCACGGTGGTCAGCTCCCTTCCAATCTTGCGGAGCTAGTCATCAGCAACAATCGGCTCGGTGATACTGGAAAACACCGGTGGATTCAACCTAAGAAAATGGGCTAAGTTGTCCACTGGAGGTGGTGGCGATGGGTTGTTTTTGTTGTTGTCTTGGTTCTGGACTAGCAATTGCATCAAGGCAGCTGTTGGATCAACTGAGTGAGCTCCGGTGGGAAGACAAATCCGAGGTCACGTCTCAGAGGCATTTGATAGGTTTCGAGGGGTGAGAACAAAATATAGTGAGGTCTAAAGAGAAATCACTACCCATATACACATGAGACAAACACATTCATTTCACACCACTCAATTCAAACAAGATCATACAATCGATCTAAACTATCGTTACAAAATCCCGCGAACTATTACTATATACATGGGAGAAAACTAATGGTAATATGGTGGTCATCTAAAAATTTTGATCGGTGGAAGATTCCATGATATTTTCTCCAGCTTCGTCTTCATAATCATCATCACTATTGGGGTCGGCGTCGGTGTCGGCGATTATAATGTAGTCTTCAGGATGGTTGTCCTCCTCGGTTTTGGGATCTCCCATGAATATTCCTAGCTTCTTCTTCGGGTCTTCATTCTTCTCCAGTAGTACTGCAATTTGTTCTTCATATCCATCGCGTGTAGACTTGAGTTCCTCTTCTAGCTCTGTGTTCCTGGTCATCACCTTCTTCATGTCTATCATATTGGCGCACATTTGGTTCTCCTGACGACGAATGTGCTGATTTAACTCCTGGATGTAGGTTGCAATGGATTTATCCCTCCTGGTGCAAATCATCTCCCATTGCTCATCTCGGTGTCCACATATCTGGTAGATGGTGTCGTTAAGATCCTTGTTGTATACCTCCTCGATGCGTCCAATGGCGATGTGGGTGGCCATGCTCTTTCCTAGACTCCAGGTTGGTGCATCAAAGGAAAACTCTATGCGCTCAGTAACTGGAGTGAACGTCCTTCCTGGAACATGTATTCGAATCGTCCAACCCTCTTCTTCAGGTAGAGTGGTGGTGTAGGTTCCGGTGAAACTTGGTATGTCGATGCTCACGTACCTAGTGACTTCCTTCAAGTGTCGTCCAAAAGGTGTGTCCTCATCTGGTTGAGTGAACTTGTTCCTTGGGTCCGCCATTTATAGAATTGAATGGAGAAGAGTCAGAAATGAGTAGAAAAGAGTGTCCTGTGGCTTATCCTATTGGTCGCATCCTATAGTCAGTGTGTGCTCTGATACCATCTGGTAGCGACCCGACCTCGGACGGTCAAGTCTCTGTGCTTAACTATCATCCCTGGATCAGTATTGCTGACACACACAGTACTCGAGTATTTATAACAGAGTTCAATCACACACTTATTACATCGAATGTCTCAAAAGAGAACTTATTACAATAATGTGGTTGAATGCCATCTAAATAAGATAACAGCGGAAGCTTCGAAGGTAGAAGAGTCCATCCAACTCCGCAGCAAAACTGAGTGCATGACAACAACCTAGCACACCTTACGCTTTGTCTGAAAACCCTACAACGTAATACGTTGCGGACTGTGTAGGTCAGCACATGGAATATGCTGGCAAGATAACAGTATAGAGCAATGAACCAAATAACAGCTATCACTACATGCATATATCGTGGAGGCTCTATGGTTATCATTTGCATAAAGCTAATTTTTCCCTACAACAAAGGAATATATTTTATTTAACTACAATGTTTGTTGAAAACAATGAGAAGGTAACCCCAACTCAATCCGAAATTAGAAGTTAATAATCCCAACAAATTAAGTAAGTAAAGTGATGAGATCAAATCAATAATTCAAGTACCAGATACTCAAGATGTCCATAACCGGGGACATGGCTAATCATGATTAGTTTGTACACTCTACAGAGGTTTGCGCACTTCTCCCCACAAGACTCAATCTCCTCCGTTGTATTTCTTGCACTGCATGGTGTTTGAGAAATGGATGACCAAGACAAAATCTTTTCGAAGAGGTCCCCTTAACCGATAGATAGGCCGTTACACCTACAATCCCCTACATCTGCTAGCCTATCAAGGAAAGGATTCCCACAACTTACTCAACTATGCAAGAGCCCATAACGGCTTGTGACTATACACGGAAGTTTCTAGCATGAATAAACTTATGATCCCTTTGAGCCTGGGTGGCGAACCATAGGATGATCACACGGGTTCCCCGGGATCTCCTTGGAAAACACTAGATTCCCCAGGTGCCCACAACCAATCCACCCAGATGTGTATTAAAGTAGCCACTTTAAGTTAAAACTTAGTTAACAATAAGTCTCACATCTTTCATGAATTCTCTCAAACCAAACCACGTCGACGAGCATAGCATACCAGTATAAGCATAATGTAGTAAATAGCCAGGGTTTGATATAAGACAATAGGTTCTACCTCATCAACTACTTCCCAATACCCACATGTTAACAAGTCCTAACCATACAGTGTTTGAGGATAGAAACTAATGCATAAAAACTAGGTATTAAAGGGATATGATCAAAGTGTTACTTGCCTTGCCGACGATCGGAAAATCCTAGTGATTCGAAGTAGAAAGCCTCGCACTCCGAAAACTCTATCGTGAGCAAACAATAGCACACATAAGCACTCAAGCATAAGATGCAAAGGTAAAACCATGAGAAAAGATTTGAACATTAGGTTCAAGTGAAGAGCTTCGATTTGCCTCTTGAGAGCTCATGATTGGGGCATGAATATAACATTGACTTAAGCCTCTCCCAAGCTTGAGCGATGCTTTCTCCTTTGCGGGGTCAAAAATTATATATATAATTACGATCACGATGAACAAGATGCACAGGATAAAACATCTGATGGAATTCCAATTCCAACCATTTATAGTCCCATGATCCCGTATCATCACATAGCCTATGCCATGTCAATGCATCTCCCTTCAAAGATAAAGGAAAGACATTCTTCTTGATAACATCATCGGGCATACCTATAAGCTTAAATAATCCACAAACTTCATCCACATAGATTAAGTGTAAGTCGGGATGTAATGTTCCATCTCCTGCAAAAGGATTAGCTAGTAGTTTCTCTATTATACCCGAAGGAATTTCAAAGTAAACATTTTCGGTAGGTTGAGGAGCAACTATTTGCTCTACCGGTCGGGGTGAAGATACCCCAAACAAACCCCTCAAAGGATTATGTTCCATAGTAACAAGTGACTGTAAATTTCAGCACACTATATAAAGTTTTCCTTACCAAATTCCACCTACCAAAGGCGCTTCACTCCCCGGCAACGGCGCCAGAAAAGAGTCTAGATGACCCACAAGTATAGGGGATCTATAATAGCCTTTTCGATAAGTAAGAGTGTCGAACCCAACGAGGAGCAGAAGGAAATGATAAAGCAGTTTTCAGTAAGGTATTCTCTGCAAGCACTAAAATTATCGGTAACAGATAGTTTTGTAACACCCACGATGCGGCTATATCTCCCACGTGTCGAAGCACGACTTAGAGGCATAACCGCATAGTAGGCATGTCGCAAGAGGGGTAATCTTTACACATCCCATGTACTGAATAAGAAAGGGATAAAGAGTTGGCTTACAATCGCCACTTCACACAATACATAAATATAGCATTACATCATCCAGATACAATCAAGGTCCGACTACGGAACCAAATAAAGAAAGACAACCCCTAATGCAAAAGATCCCTGATCGCCCCGACTGGGCTCCACTACTGATCAACTGGAAACGAAACAACACAACGAACACAATCTTCATCGAGCTCCCAACTGAGCTGGTTTGCGTCACCTGCACTGGTATCATCGGCACCTACAACTGTTTTGGAAGTAATCTGCGAGCCACGAGGACTCGGCAATCTCACACCCGCGAGATCAAGACTATTTAAGCTTATGGGTAGGAAAAGATAGTGAGGTGGAGCTGCAGCAAGCACTAGCATATATGGTGGCAAACTTACGCAAATGAGAGCGAGAAGAGAAGCAAAGCACAGTCATGAAGCTAGAAGTGATCAAGAAGTGATCCTGAAGCTACTTACGTTCAAGCATAACACAGGAACCGTGTTCACTTCCCAGACTCCGCCGAGAAGAGACCATCACGGCTACACACGCGGTTTGATGCATTTTAATTAAGTGTCAAGTTCTCTACAACCGAACATTAACAAATTCCCATCTTCCCATAACCGCAGGCACGGCTTTTGAAAGTTCAAAACCCTGCAGGGGTGTCCCAACTTAACCCATCACAAGCTCTCACGGTCAACAAAGGATATTCCTTCTCCCAGGAAGACCCGATCAGACTCAGAATACCGGTTACAAGACATTTCGACAATGGTAAAACAAGACCAGTAAAGCCACCCGAATGTGCCGACAAATCCTGATAGGAGCTGCACATATCTCGTCCTCGGGGCACACCGGATTGTCCAAGATTCCGGTAGGCCAACCCAGAGTTGCCCCTGGTGGCCACTGGCTGCTGACAAGTTGGACCAACACTCAGAGGAGCACTGGCCCGGGGGGGTTTAAAATAAAGATGACCCTCGGACTCCAGAAACCCGAGGGAAAAAGGCTTAGGTGGCAAATAGTAAAACCAAGGTTGGGCCTTGCTGGAGGAGTTTTATTCAAATCGAACTATCAAGGGGGTCCCATTCCCCCAACCGCGTAAGGAACGCAAAATCAAGGAACATAACACCGGTATGACGGAAACTAGGACGACAAGAGTGGAAGAAAACACCAGGCATAAGGCCGAGCCTTCCACCCTTTACCAAGTATATAGATGCATTAATTATATAAGAGATATTGTGATATCCCAACATATCCATGTTCCAACAAGGAACAAACTTCAATCTTCACCTAAAGCTAGCAACGCTATAAGAGGGGCTGAGCAAAGCGGTTACATAGCCAATCAATGGTTTGCTAGGAAAGGTGGGTTAGAGGCTTGACATGGCAATATGGGAGGCATGATATAGCAGGTGGTAGGTATCGCGGCATAGCAATAGAGAGAACAACTAGCAAGCAAAGATAGAAGTGATTCCGAGGGTATGGTCATCTTGCCTGAGATCCCGCGAGGAAGAAGAACGAGTCCATAAAGAAGACAAACGGACGTAGTCGAACGGATCCTCACAAACGCGACGTTATCAGAACTAACACGAAGAAGCAACACCGGAAAGAAGCAAACACCATGGTAAACAACCACCACGTGAACATGGCATGATGCACAACCAAGTATGATGCATGTCCGGTTTAATGAGGCATGGCATGGCAAAGTGCACAAACAATACTACAAATTAAGTGGAGCTCAATATGCAACGAGTTGCATATTGACGGAACACCACATGTCTTATTTAGTTCTCTCTTGTTTATGTACCCAACAATGTTAAATGTTCTTTAACATGGCAAGGGGTGAAGCAAAAGAAAACTACCTATCTAGGCAAGTTTAAATGAGGCCGGAACAACAAGCAACAAGTCCGGAAACTCCTCATGTGCATATTTTTAGGTTTGGTACTGTTCTGTACTAAACACAATTTTAGAGTTATTAAACATGCAAAACAAGTAAACCATGTTAAACTAGGCATTTTTCTACCCCATTTATATATAAAGTTTGTTAAGTTTGGAGCTACGGTTACTTAGTTATGAATTAAATCATTTTAGCGTTGCATTTAAACAAAATTAGACAAATAGCATTTTAAACATTTGAAACTTAGATGAAAGTTTGATATTATTAAACTAGACAAAATTCTAGACATTTTACATATAAAGTTTATTTAATTCCGATGCACGGTTCATGAGTAATTATATGCATGAAGGCTAGGGACTTTTCTGTAAAACTGGCAGCCTCTGGATAAATAGACAAGTTCACAGACGCTAAAAAAATATACGCGGGTCGAATTGGCTGGCCCAACGGGTGAAAGAAAAAAATAAACAAGAGGAGGGGCGCTTGGGGGCTGCTCACCGATGGGCCTCGGCCCGTAAGTGGAGAAGGGAACAGTAGGTTGGCATGCCTGGGCCGGACGAGCGAGATGAGGCCAGGCATGGGCGCGTGGGCATCGTGTGTACTGGAGCGGTCAATGATGCCGCTGGCTCAGATGGATGATGATCATCTTCGACAGAGCCAGCAGCGGCAGGACTTGGCGGCACCGGCGACAGGGGAGGCACGGACTCATCCGGATCCAGGCGAAGCAGGGTATTGGGAAGGTGCCTCGGCAGCTTGGCATCCTCCGGGTGCTGCATCGGGAGGCCAAGAGAGAGGGAGATGTGAGGCAGGGAAGGTGCAGGGGAAAACACAGGAGTGGCATGGCATCTCACCGGCGACGAGGAGGAGCCCCGGCGGTGGTTTGGAATGGCAAAAACGGACGGTTCCAAGGATGGTCGGCGGGATAAGGTGGTCAAGGCGCAGCAGAGACAACACGACAGCTTGGTCTTGGGACTATGGCTTGGTGCTCCTCGGTCGACCTTCGTGACGGCGATGGACCAGGACTTGATGTCCGGGGCTTGGAGCTCGAAATGGCAGGCGCCATGGAGGCTCCTACCGGAGGTGGTCACCGGAGCGGCGAGGCGGCGGGGAGGCTCGGCTGGCCGCAGGAGATGGAGGTGCATGGGCTGCGATTGTGGACGTCGGTGCTCCTGGACAGAGATGCGACAGGGTTAGGAGCATCAGGTGCAGAGAGAGGGAGAGGGCAGGGAAGGAGGCGTGGTTGGCCCGCTGCTCACCGGAGCTTGTCAGTGGCGGCGAAACGGCGACGGGGCCAAGCAAAGGGAGCATATAGGAGGATCTCTAGAGGAAACTCCTCTTCAGTCGCGTGAGGAGGATTTCCTCTCCTTGGATCGTGTGTGCTAGGCGGAGCAGGAGGGGGTTCGAGTGTGGTTGGGATGAGGGAGATCGAGCGCTGCTGTTGGTTGGTTCAATTTCGATGGGGATTGGCCGGCGCTGAAAATTAGGAAGGAAGGGACTGGCTGTCTGGATTGGGGAAGGATCCCGAGAGAACAGTGGCGGCGGTGGACACGGGAATAGGTGGATGGGATAGGTTAGGACTAGGCTTAGGCTGGTTATATAGAAGGTGGGATTTGGTTAGGGGGTATTTGGACCCTCCGATTTTAATCGGACGGTCGAGAATAAATAGCTTAGGGGAGTCAAAGAAGAAACCGAAGATGTTTTATAGATGTTAGGGGATGATCCGGACCCAACGGTGATGACTGCCCGGGTTGGGTTCGGGTAAGTCTCGCACACGCACGAGGGGTCGATGCACTGTGCAAAGAGGGGTTTTCGGACCGTGCGGTCGCATTGGACGGCTGCAAACGCGAAGAGGGGCAGGTAGTGGAATATGTAGACGGTCTAGGGAGGAAAGAGAGGGAAAGCCCGGCAACAGTTTTCGGAGACCGAAAATGTCCGACAATTTAACCGACTATAATGCCTCTATAGTTATCCGTTGGGGCGTCAAACGAACTCTGAATGCGTTGAAAGTTGGCAGACGGTCTACCTACAACATACGAACACCACATGCCAACTTTCAACCCATTCCGAGAACATTTTTTTGGCCACATATATAATAATATTTCGGAGGTGACGCAGGCGCGTGCGAGTGTGGTTGGGCTCAGAACGGACAAGGGACGGAACTGGGGGAACCCGGACGGATGCAAGTTTTGAAAACATGATGATGCAATGCACATGATGACATGGCAACATGCAACACGCAAGCAAATGACATGGCAAAGACATCGAATAACTGGAAGACACCTGGCGCGTCGGTCTCGGGGCGTTACAATACTCCACCACTACAAGAGGATCTTGTCCCGAGATCTAGGATGGCACCGAAGAGAAAACGGAAGAGGAAGAGGTAAAACAAAGTTGCTTCTTGGCGAAAGAGTGAAACCAAAGAACCTTGCGAGGTTAAACAAATTGAAAGAAAGAATACAACAAAGACGAACAAAGTTGAAAACACTCAGTTAGAAAAGAGGAACAAGGAACATTACGAGGACCTTGTAGGTTGAAAGACATAAGAGAAGGGTTGCAATGGAGAAGAAGTACATGAAAGCACTCTAGTTGAAACGAGATGTACAAGGAATGATAAAGATCAATTACGACAACACTCCGGTTAGAAATGGAAGGCATAGAATATGAACTTGACAAAAATGAAAGCACTTGGATGAGACTCCGGTTATAAGAAGAATGATATCCACAACACTCCGGTTAAAACAAGATAGAGAAGGAATAAGAATGATATAATTTGGACACCACTCCGACTATAAATGGAAGGAATTGAACATGAACTTGACAAGATGAGAAGATACTTGACGAAATCAATAACACACTTCCTCCGGAGCTATTGAAAGAATGGAACAAGGGGTAAGAAGATTTCAGACAGCACTCCGGTTGAGAAGGTAGGCAAAACTGATAAGATAAGAGAACTTGAATGAAGGACACGACACTCCGGTTAAATGGATAAGGAAAAGTAAATAAATGATCTTTGAAAAAAAATGGGATGATGGATGAAAAGAGCAACATCACAATGCCTCCGGAACAAAAGAATAGAAGTTGAATCATTAGGAAGAAAGAAAGTAGAAGAAAAAGATAACTTCTACCACCAATGAATTTGAAGGCATACTTATAACGAAGGATTGAATGGAGTTGTTGGAAAACCAACAACAAAAGATATGATTTCCAATGGTCTTAAGGAAAACATCCCCAAATTATGATGTGAAGACCAGCCAATAACGAAATCAATAAATTGTATTGAGAACAACAAGGAGATGAAAACTCCTTCATCGAGATGAGAAGCGGAAATTGGATCGTAGATAAGCACCAAAATGGCAACATTACCAATGGAAGGCTTTAGGTGAAATCCATACCAAGATAACTCCAAGGAAGAAAATTATGGGTTTAAATATCTCATTCCTGACAACTTTTGAATCATGAAACATGAAGGAAATTGTCACATATGACATAACACCACCTCAATAGATAATGTAAAAGAATTGCACTTCGGAAGGTAAGATGAAGAATGCTTGAAATCCTCAAACAAAACATGTGTTGGGCACCATGTTTATCTTAGAGTATAGCTTGGTGGATCTTAACTCCGAGAGAAATCTTGAAGAATAATTGAAGAATGGAATGAATCCTTGACGAACCAGCATGTAGAACCTCCATGAAGAACTCCGGTAACAAAATGATGATAAAAAGAAAGAGAAGTTGAAAACACAAGGTGAAGCCTTATAGTGATTTAGATGGATCTTCACGACGATATAATTGAGAGAGCTTGGAACTCCAGGAAAAGAAAAGATGAAACAGTTAAACCGACAATTTTTGATGAACCTCCAGAATAAGGAATTGAATTTACTCGAAGAAACAAGAATAAGAATTACATTATGCTTACCCTTCACCAATTAAATTGATGACAAGCAACGGATTTGGCATACCACTTATTCTCGTAGAAAGGATTAAGATAGATATAGCACAAACTTGAGAAGGTCTTCGACGAACCACCGGTAGGATTGAAACAACGAATAAATTGATACAAAACAACGAAATAGAATTCTTGAATGGGCCACTGTAAGAATTGAAAAACGAACGAAGTAAAGGGATGAATCACCGGTAAGAATTTGAAAACAAACAAATATGCTTGGGAAAAATTAGACATGAGAGAATGAAGAGATCACGAGCTGATTAGATAATACTTGAATGATGCACCGGTAAGATTTGGAGTACGAGAGCTGAAAGCTGGAATGAATAATCCCGAAATGATGGCCTTCGGAGAATCAAACTAAAAAGACTCCTGAATTGCTCCGGATGGGTGAAAAGAATTCTCACAATCAAAAACAATTATGAGAGGATGGCATAAAGCTAGCACCATGAATCTTGAAGAGAATGGAGCAAGATTTAGAGGAAACACTTCTTCTTTGGTCTTCAAAAGATGAGAATGGCGATGAGAAACACCACCATGAATCGTTGAGGCACTCCGGAATGAAAAAATAGGAAGGTTGAACCAATGATGGAAAGAATGTGAAAGATCTTGGAGGAGGCATTAGACTGATGATAATTCATTCTTACATAAAACTTGGAAAAGAATTTTGAGAGTAACTCCGGGAAGATTAGAAGAGTCGGGTTAGATCCTGGGAAAGACCTGTGGGTTAGGGGCCACTCAAGAGAAAACACCGTTGAACGATTACTTGAAAAGGAGATTGCACCGGTTGAATTAAACGGCTTGAATGAGATAACAACCTCGAAATAGGTTGAACGGATCTTGAATGACAAGACGAGCCTTCTGAGATATCTTCAGCACTCTCGAACAATTGGATAGCGAGAAATGGATGATTAAGAGGTGCACCGACATGAGAAGACATTTGAAATGAGGAGAGGATATGATCAACACCAAAAGCTTGATTTGAAACCACCAGAGAAGAAAAGAATGAAGAATGATGAACTTGACGCTCCATTAGTATCTTCCTGATATTCACCGGATAAGAATATTGACGGAAAAGAATGGAGAGACTTCACATGAATAAAATGGATACTTGATTCAGAAATCTGAGTCCTTGAAGAAAAAGGGTGGGAGGGCGGGAAAACAAAGACAACTTAGGACGGATGAAATAAACACCGTTGCAAAGAGCTGGGAATTGATCTCACGAATGTAGAAATGATCGGATCCACTTGAAGAGAAGCACAACGGTTGAAAAGGATTGACATGACAATCTCGATTATTAGGAAGGATTAGTATTCACATAGAAATATGAGAACACCACTTAGGAAAGGTATGGAATCAACACTTGACATCGAAGCAACTCGAATACCACAAACAAAACAAAACAAAGGATTGGCTTGCAGAATAAGCCAGAACAAACATATGATAGATCCCATATCATATCATGTGTCTGTTGGAAAGAATTCCCACATGGTACTTGAATTCCCACTTATAAACTCCCGAAACTTTCTGGTTATGCAATCAGGTGTTGGGGATACAGGGGAAGCATAATATCTCACCCAAAACTAACAAATCCTACATCCAGCTGTATCCATCCTTCAACACATAACCAAGAACCCTTCGGAAATCGTTTACCTCAACCTTAGAAAAGCAACCGTTATACGAGTTATGGCAATACTCCTGAACTCCCACCCCAGTACTGGGTGGTGTCGAGGTTATCTCACCAACAACTGCATAAGAGAGATTTTCGATGTCGACGAACTCAGGTATTCCAGAACTGCAACGATAAAATTGTGACGACAACACCTCGGAGCTCAACTCCCAGGGACACTGCCACAACCCCTAAATGTCAGGAGGCACCAAGAACATTGTTCTCGTCACAAAACCATCGAAACGATTCCAAGATACCCGCGTGATCCTAAAAAAAATTCGTGAAATTTGAGGAGAGAAGAGTCAAAACTACTACGTCAGGAGGCCTCACCAGAGCGACGAAGGGACTGAGGAGTAAAAAGAATCCTGCTCTCCGATATATATAATCCTAAGACTCAAAATATTTTGTTCTAGACTCAACAACGTCAGCGCTTCGATCAAGCAGGGGGCTCCTAAGTCGGGGAAGGCTCTGATTACCAACTTGTAACACCCACGATGCGGCTATATCTCCCACGTGTCGGAGCACGACTTAGAGGCATAACCGCATAGTAGGCATGTCGCAAGAGGGGTAATCTTTACACATCCCATGTACTGAATAAGAAAGGGATAAAGAGTTGGCTTACAATCGCCACTTCACACAATACATAAATATAGCATTACATCATCCAGATACAATCAAGGTCCGACTACGGAACCAAATAAAGAAAGACAACCCCTAATGCAAAAGATCCCCGATCGCCCCGACTGGGCTCCACTACTGATCAACTGGAAATGAAACAACACAACGAACACGATCTTCATCGAGCTCCCAACTGAGCTGGTTTGCGTCACCTGCACTGTTATCATCGGCACCTGCAATTTTTTTGGAAGTAATCTGCGAGCCACGAGGACTCAGCAATCTCACACCCCGCGAGATCAAGACTATTTAAGCTTATGGGTAGGAAAAGGTAGTGAGGTGGAGCTGTAGCAAGCACTAGCATATATGGTGGCAAACTTACGCAAATGAGAGCGACAAGAGAAGCAAAGCATGGTCATGAAGCTAGAAGTGATCAAGAGGTGATCCTGAAGCTACTTATGTTCAAGCATAACACATGAACCATGTTCACTTCCCGGACTCCGCCGAGAAGAGACCATCACGGCTACACACGCGGTTGATGCATTTTAATTAAGTTAAGTGTCAAGTTCTCTACAACCAGACATTAACAAATTCCCATTTGCCCATAACCGCGGGCACGGCTTTCGAAAGTTTAAAACCCTGTAGGAGTGTCCCAACTTAACCCATCACAAGCACTCACGGTCAACGAAGGATATTCCTTCTCCCAGGAAGGCCCGATCAGACTCGGAATCCCATTTACAAGACATTTCGACAATGGTAAAACAAGACCAGCAAAGCCACCCGAATGTGCCGACAAATCCCGATAGGAGCTGCACATATCTCGTTCTCAAGGCACACCGGATTGTCCAAGATTCCGGTAGGCCAACCCAGAGTTGCCCCTGGTGGCCACCGGCTACTGACAAGTTGGACCAACACTTAGAGGAGCACTGGCCCGGGGGGGTTTAAAATAAAGATGACCCTCGTACTCCGGAAACCTGAGGGAAAAAGGCTTAGGTTGCAAATGGTAAAACCAAGGTTGGGCCTTGCTGGAGGAGTTTTATTCAAAGCAAACTGTCAAGGGGGTCCCATTCCCCCAACCGCGTAAGGAACGCAAAATCAAGGAACATAACATCGGTATGATGGAAACTAGGGTGGCAAGAGTGGAACAAAACACCAGGCATAAGGCCGAGCCTTCCACCCTTTACCAAGTATATAGATGCATTAATTAAATAAGAGATATTATGATATCCCAACATATCCATGTTCCAACAAGGAACAAACTTCAATCTTCACCTGCAACTAGCAACGCTATAAGAGGGGCTGAGCAAAGTGGTAACATAGCCAATCAACGGTTTGCTAGGACAGGTGGGTTAGAGGCTTGACATGGCAATATGGGAGGCATGATATAGCAAGTGGTAGGTATCACAGCATAGCAATAGAGTGAACAACTTGCAAGCAAAGATAGAAATGATTTCGAGGGTATGGTCATCTTGCCTGAGATCCCGCAAGGAAGAAGAACGAGTCCATGAAGAAGACAAATGGACGTAGTCGAACGGATCCTCACAAACGCGACATTATCGGAACTAACCCGAAGAAGCAACACCGGAAAGAAGCAAACATCATGGTAAACAACGACCACATGAACATGGCATGATGCACAACCAAGTATGATGCATGTCCCGTTTAATGAGGCATGCCATGGCAAAGTGCACAAACAATACTACAAATTAAGTGGAGCTCAATATGCAACGAGTTGCATATTGATGGAACACCACATGTCTTATTTAGTTCTCTCTCGTTTATGTACCCAACAATGTTAAATGTTCTTTAACATGGCAAGGGGTGAAGCAAAATAAAACTACTTATCTAGGCAAGTTTAAATGAGGCCGGAACAACAAGCAACAAGTCCGGAAACTCCTCATGTGCATATTTTTAGGTTTGGTACTGTTCTGTCCTAAACACAATTTTAGAGTTATTAAACATGCAAAACAAGTACACCATGTTAAACTAGGCATTTTTCTACCCCATTTACATATAAAGTTTGTTAAGGTTGGAGCTACGGTTATTTAGTTATGAATTAAATCATTTTAGCGTTGCATTTAAACAAAATTAGACAAACAGCATTTTAAACATTTGAAACATAGATGAAAGTTTGATATTATTAAACTAGATAAAATTCTAGACATTTTACATATAAAGTTTATTTAATTCCGATGCACGGTTCATGAGTAATTATATGCATGAAGGCTAGGGACTTTTCTGTAAAACTGGCAGCCTCTGGATAAATAGACAAATTAACAGACGCTAAAAACATACGCGGGTCGAATTGGCTGTCCCAACAGGTGAAATAAAAAAAATAAACAAGAGGAGGGGCGCTTGGGGGCTGCTCACCCATGGGCCTCGGCCCGTAAGTGGAGAAGGGAGCTGCAGGTTGGCGTGCCTGGGCCGGACGAGCGAGATGAGGCCAGGCATGGGCGCATGGGCGTCGTGTGTACTGAAGAGGACAACGATGCCGCTGGCTCACAAGGATGTTGATCGTCTTCGACAGAGCAAGTAGCGGCAGGACTTGGCGGCGCCGGCAGCAGGGGAGGCACGGACTCATCCGGATCCAGGCGAAGCAGGGTATTGGGAAGGTGTCTCGGCAGCTTGGCATCCTCCGGGTGCTGCATCGGGAGGCCAAGAGAGAGGGAGATGTGAGGCAGGGAAGGTGCAGGGGAAAACGAAGGAGCAGCAGGGCATCTCACAGGCGACGAGGAGGAGCCCCGGCGGTGGTTTGGAATGGCAAAAACGGACGGATCCGAGGATGGTCGGCGGGATCAGGTGGTCGAGGCGCAACAGAGACAACACGACAGCTTGGTCTTGGGACTGTGGCTTGGTGCTCCTCGGTCGACCTTCGTGACGGCGATGGATGGGGACTTGATGTCCGGGGCTTGGAGCTCGAAACGGCAGGCGCCATGGAGGCTCCTACCGGAGGTGGTCACCGGAGCAGCGAGGTGGCGGGGATGCTCGGCTGGCCGCAGGAGATGAAGGCGCATGGGCTGCGATTGTGGCCGTCGACGCTCCTGGACAGAGATGCGACAGGGTTAGGAGCATCAGGTGCAGAGAGAGGGAGAGGGCAGGGAAGGAGGCGTGGTTGGCCCACTGCTCACCGGAGCTTGTCAGTGGCGGCGAAACGGCGACGGGGCCAAGCAGAGGGAGCATGCAGGAGGATCTCCAGAGGAAACTCCTCTTCGGTCGCGCGAGGAGGATTTCCTCTCCTTGGATCGTGTGTGCTAGGCGGAGCAGGAGGGGGTTTGAGTGTGGCTGGGATGAGGGAGATCGAGCGCTGCTGTTGGTTGGTTCAATTTCGGTGGGGATTGGCCGGCGCTGAAAATTAGGAAGGAAGGGACTGGCTGTCTGGATCGGGGAAGGATCCCGAGAGAACAGTGGCGGCGGCGGACACGGGAATAGGTGGATGGGACAGGTTAGGACTAGGGTTAGGGTGGTTATATAGCAGGTGGGATTAGGTTAGGGGGTATTTGGACCCTTCGATTTTAATCAGACGGTCGAGAATAAATAGCTTAGGGGAGTCATAGAAGAAACCGAAGATGTTTTATAGATGTTAGGGGATGATCCGAACCCAATGGTGATGACTGCCCGGGTCAGGTTCGGGTATGTCTCGGACACGCACAAGGGGTCGATGCACTGTGCAAAGAGGGGTTTTCGGACCGTGTGATCGCATCGGACGGCTCCGGACGCGAAGAGGGGTAGGTAGTGGAATGTGTAGACGGGCTAGGGAGGAAAGAGAGGGAAAGCCCGGCAACAGTTTTCGGAGACCGAAAACGTCCGACGATTTAACCGACTATAATGCTGCTATAGTTATCCGTTGGGGCATCAAACGAACTCCGAATCCATTGAAACTTGGAAGATGGTCTACCTAAAACATAAAAACACTGCACGCCAACTTTCAACCCATTCCGAGAACATTTTTGGCCACTTATAAAATAATATTTTGGAGGTGCCTCGGGCGCGTGCGAGTGTGGTTGGGCTCAGAACGGATAAGGGACGGAACTGGGGGAACCCGGACGGATGCAAGTTTTGAAAACATGATGATTCAATGCACATGATGACATGGCAAGATGCAACACGCAAGCAAATGACATGGCAAAGACATCGAATAACTGGAAGACACTTGGCGCGTCGGGTCTTGGGGCGTTACAAGTTTTGTGATAAGGTAATTTCTAACGTGAGGAGCAGAAGTAAATAAGGTGCAGCAAGATGGCCCAATCCTTTTGGTAGCAAAGAACAAGCCTGGACAAACTCTTATATAAAGGAAAGCGCTCCCAAGGATACATGGGAATTATCGTCAAGCTAGTTTTCATCACGATCATATGATTCGCGTTCGGTACTTTGATAATTTGATATGTGGGTGGACCGGTGCTTGGGTACTGTCCTTACTTGAACAAGCATCCCACTTATGATTAACCCCCATTGCAAGCATCCGCAACTACAACAGAAGTATTAAGGTAAACCTAACCATAGCATGAAACATATGGATCCAAATCAGCCCCTTACGAAGCAACGCATAAACTAGGGTTTAAGCTTCTGTCACTCTAGCAACCCATCATCTACTTATTACTTCCCAATTCCTCCCTCTAGGCCCAAACAATGGTGAAGTGTCATGTAGTCGACGTTCACATGACACCACTAGAGGGATGACAACATACATCTCATCAAAATATCGAACGAATACCAAATTCACATGACTACTAATAGCAAGACTTCCCATATGTCCTCAGGAACAAACGTAACTACTCACAAAGCATATTCATGTTCATAATCAAAGGGGTATTAATATGCATAATGGATCTGAACATATGATCTTCCACCAAGTGAACCAACTAGCATCAACTACAAGGAGTAATCAACAATACTAGCAACCCACAGGTACCGATCTGAGGTTTGGATACAAAGATTGGATACAAGAGATGAACTAGGGTTTGAGATGAGATGGTGTTGCTGAAGATATTGATGGAGATTGAACCCCTCCTGATGAGAGGATCGTTGGTGATGACGATGGTGATGATTTCCCCATTCCGGAGGGAAGTGTCCCTGGCAGAACAGCTCCGCCGGAGCTCTAGATTGGTTCCACCAAGGTTTCGCCTTGTGGCGGCGGAGTCTCGTCCTGAAAGCTTGCTTATGATTTTTTTTCTTAGACGAAAGACCTCATATAGCAGAAGAAGGGCATCGGAGGGCCACCAGTGAGCCCACGAGGTAGGGGGCGCGCCAAGGGGGTAGGGCGCGCCCCCACCCTCGTGGCCAAGGTGTGGCCCCCTCTGGTACTTGTTGCACTCAGTATTTTTTATATATTCTGAAAAGTGCTCCCTTGGAGTTTCAGGACTTTTGGAGATGTGCAGAATAGGTCTCTAATATTTTCTCCTTTTCCAGCCCAGAATTCGAGCTGCCGGCATTCCCCCTCTTCATGTAAACCTTGTAAAATAAGAGAGAATAGGCATAAGTATTGTGACATAATCTGTAATAATAGCCCATAATGCAATAAATATCGATATAAAAGCATGATGCAAAATGGACGTATCATATCACTTGTATCAAGAATTCTTAAGAGGTGGTGAAATTCTCACAACATCCTTGACATAAAAGATGGTAATACTCCAAGGTAGGACATAACATAAGTTGGATAACAAGGAACTCAAGGTACAACACAAAACATGAACAAGTTTGTGTTGGAGGGAAGCAATAATGTTGTCGATGATAACATAAATCATTGAGGGGCAAGGATGGTATTTCTCATCATGAATTCGATTCTCAGCTAGACAGAAAGTCAAAATGTTGAAGATGATCATGACACCTTTTGTCGAGAGCTTTCATGAAGATGTAATCGATCAGCAACGACATCAAGCAAAAGGAATGATGACGCGAAAGTTATTGGAACCACAGATAATATGCAATTTCAGAATCAAAGTTGCCCTTCAATACAAATAATATGATGTTGAAAGCTCGACATAAGCTTAGCGCATGTTCCGGGGATGATGGACATAAGTAGCATGGTCAAGCTTTAGCATGGCGTCGATGATGTAGCCAACCGGCTGGAATGACATGTTCGAGTACAAACTCATAAACAATGAAGATTAATAAAAGTTGTTGAATCGTAGTGTGAACTCGATTTACTAATCGGTGTCCTCAAGTGACAACTCGGAATCCTAGGAAAAATTTGAATCATGAGAAATAATAGCTGATGAAGAACTCATAAGTTATGTAGTTTTGTGATATTCTTGAGATACCAGAGGGTAAAACTTGAAGGTAGATCAAAATAGAGGTTGGACTGGTGAATTGATCTGTGGAAAGCAAGTGCTTTAACTTGTCCTAAAAATGGGATCACGGAAGAACAATCATGGTCGGAACCACGGTTGCAAAGGACCAAACATAGATACAAGATGAACTTATAACAAGGGGGTTTGTCGTGGTGGGCGCACGGTAGATGCCATGGGATGGATAAAGAGAGGAGGAGGCTTGAGGGCACTGGTGGGCTCCAGAGGCGAGGTCGGCATGAGCGAGCGCGGGACGCAAGACATACCCAGGTTCGGGGCTCTTCGGAGAGATAACACCCCTAGTCCTGCCGAGTGTGGTTTATATGTAACAGTACAGGGTTGCTCCTAGAGCTATATGGAGGAAGAAAGAAGGCTGGCCAAGGCTTAGGCAGTTCCCTCTCCTCAGGTGTTGCTAGCTAGGTGTGTGTAGGTGGAAAGAGATGATCTTGCTTCCACCAATGATCGTGTCTGTACGCATGAGGGCTCCTCGGGGGTTTTATAGGTCAACCCCCCAAGGGTACAATGGTAAAGTTGCATGGTTGTAGGGCCGGGTCATCAACGTCCAGGAACCCGGTGCTGGGACCCATTGGGTACCAGGCCTCGTAGGGTTCCCCAGGCGCAGGACCGCCGGTTACGGGGACACTGTTGGTCGTCTTGTCGATCGTCAGGGAGTGGCCGGGATGAGTCGGCTATAGTGGTGCTTCGTCAGGTTGCCGCTTGCTGGCATCATGGGTGACGACGGGTGCACTGTTGCCACGCCGGCCCTGGTCAGTGGGTAGGTGGGGGCACTGTTGCCTCGTCCGGCTGACCAAAGGCATGGGCGGGACAATGTGGCTTCGGTCATCAGTTGGTGGCGAGTCGTCCCATCGTATGGCTGGGATGGGACGGCCCGCTGACCCTTGGCCGGGTTGGAGAACACGCCAAGGGGGAGCTGGCTTGTTGGAAAAGTCTTGGTGCGCCGGGCTCGGCCATCTTGAGCTGGCTTGTTGGAGAAGTCTTGAGGATTAGGCCTGGTCGAGGGGGCTTGGCCGAGTCGAGCGACCCGGCCAAGCGCGAGCCATCTTGTTGGGCGGTGCAGGCCCCGTTGTTTTTGAAAAGGATCCGGGTTCCGTTGCCTTTCCGGGGTTCAAACCCCCGACAGTAGTCCCCGAAGCTGTGAAGGTCCGCCGTCTTTGGATGGAAGGGCCTTCGCAGTTTCCCCCTTTGAAGGAGGCGAATATTGAGGCCGCCGGGTCCGGCAACACCCAATGTGTTCCGGCTTCCAGAAGCCGTATCGCAGCATCCTGGCAGCGGCGGGAAACCAAGGAGTCCACCAAATCTTGGAGACAATCTTTCGGGCTTTGCATGAGCGCCATGTGGCGTCCGCGAGTCGGAGGGGCCTGATAGGCCAAGCGCGCGATAGGACAGGGCGATGCGCAGGGGCCCGTGGCCATGCGCCCTCGGCCCACACGCGCAGATTTATTGTGGCATCTGCAAGTCGGTTGCCATTCTCGAGGCAGTTGTTGCACGTGTACGTGCGCAGTTATTTCGGGGAAGTGGGAAAGGTGAGCGCAAATGCTCCCACTCCCTCACGTTGTAAACCGTGGCTTATATATTGGGGCGAGGAGGGGGCAGCCGAAACCATTCTGACTCGTGCCCCCTGCCTTCGTCTTCCTTCCTCTGCTTCTTGTGACCGCCGCGCACCACGATGCCCGTTGCTTCAAGCAGAGCCTTGCGGCCATCTTCTTCTTCTTATCTTACTTCTTCGTCGATGGTGCTGCCGTCTGGCTCGTGGATGGGCTCGACAGTCACCCATGACAACATTGCCTACCTCCGCACCACCAGGCGCCTGCTGGGGGAGACGGAAGTCACCGCGCCCCCTCCGCTGAGCAAGCTGGAGCCGCGGCCCGAGGGCACGGAGCGCGTCGTCTTCTTCCCGCCCTTCAAGCGCGGGTTTGGGCTTCCTGCGAGCGGCTTCTTCCGTGACTTCTTGGAGTTCTTCGGGCTCCAGCCCCATCATCTGGGCGATGGCGCCATCATGCTGTTGATGGGCTTGGTCACCCTCTGCGAGGGGTACATGGGGGTCGAGCCTTCGATTGACCTCCGGGTGCGCTTCTTCTCCCTGAAGCAGCAGGGGCCGAGGGCCGGAGATATGTCGGAGTGCAAGGCCGCCATCATCTCCAAGCGATCGGGCGCTGACTGCCCAAAGATGCCGCTGGAGGATTCTACCAAGAAGTGACAGAATTCTTTCTTCTACGTCAGCAACCTTGGCACAGATCACATCAACTTTCCGCCCTTCGTCAACTTGCCGCCGAAGGAGAAGCAAAACTGGGGGTACTACCCCAAGCACTCGTCGGAGGAGGTGCTCAACCTGTGCGAGCGGGTGCCGATAATGAAGGAGCGGGAGGGACTCACCAGCAAGGACCTCATCACCGCCTTCATCATCCGCCGGGTGCTACCGCTACAACAGCGCAACCACCTCATCGGTCAGATGACCGGCCTCCAGGACCCCAACCGCGTGGCGAACACGCGGCTGGGTGCACAATAGGTTGTGTGCCGGGTCAATGACATCTCCAAGGCCAACCTGCAGGGCGACTGGGAGTTTAGGAAAGCCCCATACTGCCACATGAACCCGGCACCGTCGGTGAGTCTTTGGTCTCCATACTTTGCTGGTGCTTATCTTCTTATCCGCCCCGACGCGACGTGATACGCCTCCAACGTATCTATAATTTTTTATTGCTCCATGCTATTATATATTCTGTTTTGGATGTTTAACGGGCTTATTTATACACTTTTATATTATTTTCGGGACTAACCTATTAACTCGAGGCCCAGCCCAAATTGCTGTTTTTTACCTATTTCAGTGTTCCGCAGAAAAAGAATATCAAACGGAGTCCAAACGGAATGGAACCTTTGGGAGCATGATTTTTGGAAAAAACGTATCCAGTGGACTTGGAGTGGACGTCAAGCAAATCAACAGAGGCCACGAGGCAGGGGGCGTGCTACCCCCTGGGCGCGCCCTCCACCCTCGTGGGCCCCTCGTGGCTCCACCGACCTACTTCTTCCTACTATATATATTCACATAACCCCGAAAACATACAGGAGCACCACGAAACCCTATTTCCAGTGCCGCAACCTTCTAGACCCAAGAGATCCCATCTTGGGGCCTTTTGCGGAGCTCCGCCGGAGGGGGCATTGATCACGGAGGGCCTCTACATCAACTCCATGGCCCCTCTAATGATGTGTGAGTAGTTTACCTCAGACCTTCGGGTCCATAGTTATTAGCTAGATGGCTTCTTCTCTCTCTTTGGATCTCAATACAAAGTTCTCCTCGATTCTCTAGGAGATCTATTCGATGTAATCTTCTTTTACGGTGTGTTTGTCGAGGTCCAATGAATTGTGGGTTTATGATCAAGTTTACCTATGAACAATATTTGAATCTTCTCTGAATTCTTTTATGTATGATTGGTTATCTTTGCAAGTCTCTTCGAATTATCAGTTTGGTTTGACCTACTAGATTGATCTTTCTTGCAATGGGAGAAGTGCTTAGCTTTGGGTTCAATCTTGCGGTGGTCGATCCCAGTGACAGTAGGGGAAATGACACGTATTGTATTGTTGCCATCGAGGATAAAAAGATGGGTTTTATATCATATTGCATGAGTTTATCCCTCTACATCATGCCATCTTGCTTAAAGCGTTACTCCGTTCTTATGAACTTAATACTCTAGATGCATGCTGGATAGCGGTCGATGTGTGGAGTAATAGTAGTAGATGCAGGCAGGAGTCGGTCTACCTGTCACGGATGTGATGCCTATATACATGATCATACCTAGATATTCTCATAATTATTCGCTTTTCTATCGATTGCTCGATAGTAATTTGTTCACCCACCGTAATACTTATGCTAACTTGAGAGAAGCCAGTAGTGAAACCTATGGCCCCGGGGTCTATTTTCCATCATACAAGTTTCCAATCTATTTTATTTTGCAATCTTTACTTTCAATCTATATCATATAAATACCAAAAATGTTTATCTTATTATTATTATCTCTATCAGATCTCACTCTTGCAAGTGGCCGTGAAGGGATTAACAACCCCGTTATCACGTTGGTTGCGAGGTTCTTATTTGTTTGTGTAGGTACAAGGTGACTCGCGCATGGTCTCCTACTGGATTGATACCTTGGTTCTCAAAAACTGAGGGAAATACTTACGCTGCTTTATTGCATCACCCTTTCCTCTTCAAGGGAAAACCAACGCATGCTCAAGAGGTAGCACGACGCGGCAAGTGGTTATGAACGCCATCCGGCATCCTTACAACCGAGAGCAAGCGTAGGTGGTGCGCGTTCCCCCGGAGGAGCCCGAGGCCCACGGCGGAGAGGAGGAGGCGGCCGCTGACGCGGGCGCAGGGCCCCGAGTTGGTAAGTCTTGTGCTTTCTTTTTGAGTCCCCGGGTCGCGGGACGGTCTCGAGGGGCTGACGCGAGCCGTTGATGTAGCGGCGCCGGGTGGAGGAGGCGGCGGCACGGCCTAAGCCGGGTCATCTCGAGGGGTGCCGGCGACGAGGCGGTCGCACGGGAAGGATAGCATCGCACCGTGAGCCTCGGTCGTGAAGCGTGCAGCGGACCCGGCCGGGGTGGCGAAGCCGCCCGCCAAGAGGATGCGCGCCGCCCCGCAGGAGAGGGCAGTGAGGCCCGCCATTCCGGTGGTGCCGGGGTAAGTTTCCTTCTGGCTTGAACCGAGTCGCTGAGTGGCTCTGCCTGGTTTATACTTAGTTTGTCCTGTGTTTCAGGTCGCCTATCTCACTAGTGGTGGCGATGGCGGATGCGGCATCTGTCGACGCTGCCGTGTTCCGAAGGAGCCGGTCCGGCACCATCTATCAGGACGAGGAGGGGGAGGAGCGGGCAGATCCGAACCTCGGTCTAGACCCGGCCGATGCCGAAGGCCTGGCCTGGCGGGACCCGAACTGGGCCGAAGCGGAGCTGGAGGCGGCGGCGACAAAGGCCTGGGTTAGTGCCGCGGTGGCGTGGGCGCGAGCCGACGAGGAGCCGGCGTGGCCGGAGATGCCGGCGGGGACGGTAGTGGCAGCGACGGTCTTCGTGTCATCGTTGGAGGGGGAGCACAGCCACGGTGGCCGTGCGGATGTGATGGACCTCGACCGGGAGGTCGTGGTCGTCGGGGACGACACCCCACCGCAGACCGACGTGGTCGAGCGAGCGGGGGCCGACGGAGACGGCGGTGACGCCGTCTTGGGGGAGGCGTCACGGACGGTGCCGGCGGGCGCAGCTCGGACGCCGACGAGCGAGGCGCCACCGATGATGGAGCCGCAAGCCACTCAGCCCACCGAGCCAGCATCGGAGCCGGAGAGGGCACCGGAGAAGGCGCAAGAGGGGGCGTCGGCATCAGGGGAGGAGGCCAGCGGGGAGCACGCCCTGGTGCTCAAGCCCCGGGGCCGCCGGGTCGCAGCCGACGCAGAGCGGGACCGGCGAGGTCTTCTTCGGGCCTCGAACCCAGGAGGAGGCTGCGATGATCGCCGTGACCCGGCGCCTGCGACGGCGGGAGGACTGGATCCAGGCCTTCGCTCAGGCCGAGGTCGAGGCGACGCAGGAGTTGGAGCGCGCCGTGTTTGTAAGTTTCCCTTGCATTCTTCCTTTTCCTTTTTCATTGCTTCTTCTTCGTGGGGGCGAACCGGCGCACCCACGGGGTGTAGCCCCCGAGATTCGGGTGAACTGTGTAGCAGCTAGATCGAATCTTATCCTGGTGTCTTGTATTGACCGTTGCTTTTTTGCAGCAACTGGACGCCTACCGGGTCGGCGTCTTCAACCGGCTCCTTGAGACGCACCGGCGTCTCAAGGAAAGGCTCGCCGCCAAGGAGGAGCTCTACGCCCGATAGGTACTTGTCTTTCATGCTCTTTTCTATTGGGGGCGCGCTAGCGCACCCACTCGGTGTAGCCCCCGAGATTCGGGCCAACTGTGTAGCAGTTGGGTCGAATCTTAAAGTAGTACTTTGTTTCTGAGTTTCTCTTCTGCACCCGAGGTGCTGTCTTGGAGGACAGATACGTCCATTTTGCATCATGCTTTTATATCGATATTTATTGCATTATGGGCTATTATTACACATTATGCCACAATACTTATGCCTATTCTCTATTATTTTACAAGGTTTACATAAAAAGGGATAATGCCGGCAGCTGGGATTCTGGGCTGGAAAAGGAGCAAATATTAGAGACCTATTCTGCACAGCTCCAAAAGTCCTGAAACTTCATGGAAGTCATTTTCAGAATATATAAAAAATACTGAGCGCAAGAAGTTCACCAGGGGGCCACACCCTGCCCACGAGGGTGGGGCGCTCCCTACCCCCCCCCTAGGCGTGCCCCCCTACCTCATGGGCCCCCTGGTGGCCCTCCAATGGCCATCTTCTGCTATATGGAGTCTTTCAATGAGGAAAAACCATAATCCATCTTTCCGTACGAGACTCGGCCGCCACGAGGCGGAACCTTGGCGGAACCAATCTAGGGCTCTGTCGGAGCTGTTCTGTCGGGAAAACTTCCCTCCGGGAGGGGGAAATCATCGCCATATTCATCATCAATGCTCCTATCATTGGGAGAGGGCAATCTCCATCAACATCTTCACCAGCACCATCTCCTCTCAAAACCCTAGTTCATCACTTGTATCCAATTCTTGTCTCTTAGTCCGGGATTGGTACCTGTGGGTTGATAGTAGTGTTGATTACTCCTTGTAGTTGATGCTAGTTGGTTTACTTGGTGGAAGATCATATGTTTAGATCCTATATGCATATTAATACCCCTCTGATTATGAACATGAATATGCTTTGTGATTAGTTACGTTTGTTCCTGAGGACATGGGAGAAGTCTTGCTATTAGTAGTCATGTGAATTTGGTATTCGTTCGATATTTTGATGAGATGTATGTTGTCTCTCCTCAAGTGGTGTTATGTGAATGTCGACTACATGACACTTCACCATTATTTGGGCCTAGAGGAAGCTATTGGGAAGTAATAAGTAGATGATGGGTTGCTAGAGTGATAGAAGCTTAAACCCTAGTTTATGCGTTGCTTCGTAAGGGGCTGATTTGGATCCATATGTTTCATGCTATGGTTAGGTTCACCTTAATACTTTTGTTGTAGTTGTGGATGCTTGCAATAGACGTTAATCATAAGTGGGATGCTTGTCCAAGTAAGGACAGCACCCAATCACCGGTCCACCCACATACCAAATTATCAAAGTACCGAGCGCGAATCATATGAACGTGATGAAAACTAGCTTGACGATATTCCCATGTGTCCTCGGGAGCACTTTTCTCTATATAAGAGTTTGTCCAGGCTTGTCCTTTGCTACAAAAAGGATTGGGCCACCTTGCTGCACTTTATTTACTTTTTTTACTTGCTACTCGTTACAAATTATCCTATCACAAAACTATTTGTTACCTATAATTTCAGTGCTTGCAGAGAATACCTTGCTGAAAACCGCTTATCATTTCTTTCTGCTCCTCATTGGGTTCGACACTCTTACTTATCGAAAGGACTACGATAGATCCCTTATACTTGTGGGTCATCAAGACTCTTTTCTGGCGTCATTGCCGGGGAGTGAAGCGCCTTTGGTAGGTGGAATTTGGTAAGGAAAAATTTATATAGTGTGCTGAAATTTACTGTCACTTGTTACTATGGAAAGTAATCCTTGAGGGGCTTGTTCGGGTATCTTCACCCCGACCAGTAGAGCAAAGAGTTGCTCCTCAACTACTGAACCTACTGAAAATGAAAATGTCTGCTTTGCAATTCCTTCGGGTATGATAGAAAAAACTGCTAGCTAATCCTTTTGTAGGAGACGGAACAACTCATCCTGATGAGCACCTAATATATGTGGATGAAGTT
This sequence comes from Triticum urartu, assembly GCF_003073215.2. Lineage (NCBI taxonomy): Eukaryota > Viridiplantae > Streptophyta > Magnoliopsida > Poales > Poaceae > Triticum > Triticum urartu. The sequence continues at coordinate 303,456,094 of NC_053024.1, read as the reverse complement.
TGTGGATTATTTAAGCTTGCAGGTGTACTCGGAGATGTTATTAAGAAGAAGTTCTTCCCTTTATCTTTGAAGGAAGATGCATTGACATGGTATAGGCTATGTGATGATACGGGGTCATGGAACTACAAACGATTGAAATTGGAATTTCATCAGAAGTTTTATCCTATGCATATTGTTCATCGTGATTGCAATTATATATATAATTTCTGGCCTCGCGAAGGATAAAGCATCGCTCAAGCTTGGGGGAGGCTTAAATCAATGTTATATTGATGCCCCAATCATGAGCTCTCAAGAGAAATGATTATTCAAAATTTATATGCTCGGCTTTCTGATAACAATCGCACCATGCTCGATACTTCTTGTGCTGGCTCTTTTATGACGAAGACTATTGAATTCAAATGGGATTTATTGGAAAGAATTAAACGCAACTCTGAAGATTGGGACCTCGACGAAGGTAAGGAGTCAGGTATGACACCTAAGTATGATTGTGTTAAATCTTTTATGGATACCGATGTTTTCTGTAAATTTAGCACTAAATATGGACTTGACTCTGAGATAGTAGCTTCTTTCTGTGAATCTTTTGCTACTCATGTTGATCTCCCTAGGGAGAAGTGGTTTAAATATCATCCTCCCATAGAAGTAAAAGTAGCTGCACCTATTAAAGTTGAAGAAAAGACTATCACTTATAATGATCCTATTGTTCCTACTGCTTATGTTGAGAAACCACCTTTTCCTATTAGGATAAAAGATCATGCAAAAGCTTCAACTATGGTTCGTAAAAGCAATATTAGAACTTATACACCTCCTGAGCAAGTTAAAGTTGAACCTAATATTGCTATTGTTAAAGATCTCTTGTCTGATAATATTGATGAGCATGTTATTTATTTCTATGATGAAACTGCTAGAACTGCTAAACCTTGTGCTAAAGATAAACCTTGACATGTGGTAGGCATGCCTATTATTTCTGTTAAAATAGGAGATCATTGTTATCATGGCTTATGTGATACGGGTGCCAATGATAGTGCTATACCTCATGACTTATACAGAGAAATTATGCATGATATTGCACCTGCTGAGTTAGAAGATATTGATGTCACAATTAAACTTGCCAATAGCGATACTATTTCGCCAATGGGCATTGTTAGAGATGTTGAAGTCTTGTGTGGGAAAACTAAATATCCTGCTGATTTTCTTGTTCTTGGTTCCCACAAGATAGATTTTGTCCCATTATATTTGGTAGACCCTTCTTAAACATTGTTAATGCTAGGATAGACTGCAACAAGGATGTTATTTACTATTGGTTTAGGTGATATGTCTCATGAGTTTAATTTCTCTAAATTTCGTAGACAACACCGTGAAGAGGAATTGCCTAGTAAAGATGAAATTACTGGTCTTGCTTCTATTGCCGTACCTCCTAGTGATCCTTTAGAACAATATTTGCTAGACCATGAAAATGATCGGTTAGTGTGCTTTATATCTCTCATCTTCTATTACCTTTTTTGTTTCATATTTTCACACTCTATCTTATGTAGTTTCTATCTGATATTGCCGTCAGGGGAGGTAATACGTCCTTTTGTCAGATATTGGACGAACTAATTCCATGTTTTTTTTCAGTGTGTGCATCTGCAGTAATGTTGTATGCCGTCAGATATTTTATGGTGACAGGAGGAAGATCCTGGATGAGTTGAACCCTTAGCATGCAGTAGATATTGGAAATTTGGAATGTATGCAAGTCACATCAGCTCAAGTGTTGGGAACATATACAAGGTTTTTTGTGCGAAAGTTTTCAGAATTTACATCGTATCCTTGAAGTTATTGGTCTATCTATCCTATATTTATCTATATTTCATTTTGCAAAATCAAAAGTAGAGCCAAACATTGTACCAGCTTCAAGAAATGGAACATCATAAATTCCAAAACCAAATTCATGTTCTGAAATAGAAGTTTAGGAATGCTAGAGCATGCAAGTTCTGTGTTATTAACAGAAGGTTGATTGGTCTGATAAATTTGCAAATAAAAAAATTAGACATGGAGGTGTCCGCATATTTGTGGTAAACCTGCTCTGAAGAAAATATTTCTTTATTAGTTTTCAACGTGGAGTGGGGAATCCCTTGCTAACCTCTTTTTTCGTACTCATTTTATGTTGCTAATTTTTTAGTTAGTGTACATGGTAGAACATGTTGGATTTTGAGAAATGATGCATCCATGGTCAAGTTTATTCTATATACTTGCTTAAGTTAAAACAAATATTCCAAGGCGATTGAAGGGCGAGATGACAAAAAATTTAAGCGGCGGCAAGGCTACAACAAGGGCAGATGAAATTGAATGAACGTGCATGCGAACAGGGTGAATGTTACCGCTTGAAGGAGATATGGTTGTTAAAGAGACACGATGGGTGTGGTAGAGAATTAATGTAGTTGTTATATGGATGGAATCAACATGTTGTCTTGTTTGACACACTTCTTGAAAGAACAAAAAATTCGATTAATATTTTTTGCCATTCCATGGCAACGCGCGGGCACTCAGCTAGTTTATCCAGTTGATGATAGTTAGTGGGTAAGTCCTGTCCATTGTGTCCCTAAGAAGGGAGGTATTACTGTTGTTCCTAATGATAAAGATGAGTTGATCTCACAAAGAATTATTACAGGTTATAGGATGGTAATTGATTTCTGCAAATTAAATAAATCTACTAGAAAAGATCATTACCCCTTACCTTTTATCGATCAAATGCTAGAAACATTATCCAAACATACACATTTTTGCTTTCTAGATGGTTATTCTAGTTTCTCTCAAATACCTGTGTCATCCAATGATCAATCAAAGACTACTTTTACTTGCCCTTTTGGTGCTTTTGCTTATAGACGTATGCCTTTTGGTTTATGTAATGCACCTTCTACCTTTCAAAGATGCATGATGGCTATATTCTCTGACTTCTGTGAAAAGATTTGTGAGTTTTTCATGGACGATTTTTCCATCTATGGATCCTCTTTTGATGATTGCTTAAGCAACCTTGACCGAGTTTTGCAGAGATGTGAAGGAACTAATCTTGTCTTGAATTGGGAAAAGTGCCACTTTATGGTTAATGAAGGTATTGTCTTGGGGCATAAAGTTTCTGAAAGAGGTATTGAGGTTGATGCTATTGAAAATATGCCATGTCCCAAGGACATCAAAGGTATAAGAAGTTTCCTTGGTCATGCCGGGTTTTATAGGAGGTTCATTAAGGGCTTCTCCAAAATTTCTCGGCCTCTGACTAATTTATTACAAAAATATATACCATTTGTTTTTGATGATGATTGTGTAGAAGCATTTGAAATACTTAAGAAAGAATTAATCTCTGCACCTATTGTTCAGCCACCTGATTGGACTTTACCCTTTGAAATATATACCATTATGTTGTAGGTGTTGTTCTATGGCAAAGAGTTGATAAGAAATTAAATGTTATTCAATATGCTAGTAAACTCTAGACAATGCTCAGAGAAATTATGCTACTACTGAAAAAGAATTCTTAGCAGTTGTATTTGGTTGTGATAAGTTCAGACCTTATATTGTTGATTCTAAAGTAACTATTCACACTGATCATGCTGCTATTAAATATCTTATGGAAAATAAAGATGCTAAGCCTAGACTTATTACATGGGTTCTCTTACTATAATAATTTGATTTGCATATTATTGATAGAAAGGGAGCTGAGAACCCCGTTGCAGACAACTTGTCTAGGTTAGAAAATGTGCTTGATGACCCACTACCTATTGATGATAGCTTTCCTGATGAACAATTACCTGTCATAAATGCTTCTCGTACTGCTCCATGGTATGCTGATTATGCTAATTATATTGTTGCTAAATTTATACCACCTAGTTTCACATACCAGCAAAAGAAAAAGTTCTTCTTTGATTTGAGGCATTACTTTTGGGATGACCCACACCTTTATAAAGAAGGAGTAGATGGTGTTATTAGACATTGTGTACCTGAGCATGAACAGGAACATATCCTACGCAAGTGTCACTCCGAGGCTTATGGAGGACACCACGCTGGAGATAGAACTGCACATAAGGTATTGCAATCTCGTTTTTATTGGCCTACTCTCTTCAAGGATGCCCGTAAGTTTGTCTTGTCTTGTGATGAATGTCAAAGAATTGGTAATATTAGTAGACGTCAAGAAATGCCTATGAATTATTCACTTGTTATTGAGCCATTTGATGTTTGGGGCTTTGATTATATGGGACCTTTTCCTGCCTCTAATGGTTCTACACATATTTTAGTTGTTGTTGATTACGTTACTAAGTGGGTAGAAGCTATTCCAACTAGTAGTCCTGATCATAATACCTCTATTAAGATGGTTAAAGAAGTTATTTTTCCAAGGTTTGGAGTCCCTAGATATTTAATGACTCATGGTGGTTCACATTTTATTCATGGTGCTTTCCGTAAAATGCTTGCTAAATATGATGTTAATCATAGAATTGCATCTCCTTATCACCCACAGTCTAGTGGTCAAGTAGAATTGAGCAATAGAGAACTCAAATTAATTCTGCAAAAGACTGTTAATAGATCTAGAAAAAATTGGTCCAAGAAACTTGATGATGCATTATGGGCCTATAGAACTGCATATAAAAATCCTATGGGTATGTCTCCGTATAAAATGGTTTATGGAAAAGCATGTCACTTACCTATCGAACTAGAACATAAGGCTTATTGGGCTATTAAAGAGCTATATTATGATTTCAAACTTGCCGATGAGAAGAGGTTATTTGACATTAGCTCACTTGCTGAATGGAGAACCCAAGCCTACGAAAATGCCAAGTTGTTTAAAGAAAAAGTCAAAAGATGGCATGACAAAAGAATACAAAAGCGTGAGTTTAATGTAGGTGATTATGTATTATTATACAACTCTCGTTTAAGATTTTTTGCAGGAAAACTTCTCTCTAAATGGGAAGGTCCTTACGTTATTGAGGAGGTCTATCGTTCTGATGCCATAAAAATCAACAACTTCGAAGGCACGAATCTGAAGGTGGTGAACGGTCAAAGAATTAAACATTATATTTCAGGTAATCCTATTAATGTTGAAACCAATGTTATTGAAACCGTAACCCCGGAGGAATACAAAGGGACACTTTTTGGGACGTTTCAGACTCCGAAAAGGAATAGGTATGTGGTACGGTAAGTAAACCGACTCCAAAACAGTTCTAATGGCAATTTTCTTACGTTTTGGAATATTTAGAAAAATAGAAAAATAAGAAGCTGTCCGGGAAGGACATGAGGACTCCACGTGGGCGGAGTGCGCGCCCTACTCCCCTGGGAGCGCCCCTACCTCGTGGGCATCTCGTGTGCTCTCCGGACTCTGTTTTCTTACATGACACATATTTTGGTCGGTAAAAAATCATTATATAACCTCCCGAAGGTTTTGACTCCCTATCACGCAAATATCTCCTGTCTTTGTTTTGAGTTGTCCTGCTGCAGATTTGAGCAACATGTCGTCCCAGGATTCGGAAGGAGAGAGCTATGTGGCTGACTACCTTGCAGATCCTAAAGTCTATGGGGATGTGGAGCATTATGGTTGGACTACGGAAGAAGAAGAGGACTATGAACCTAAGGGAAAGGAGGAGACGAGCTCAGATGAAGATGAAGAAACCTAAGATCGAGTTTATCCCTTTTCGCCTCTTGCAGGAAAACAAACAGGAACTATGTAAAGAGATACTGAGCCTGGAGCAGGAGATCGGGGACCTAAGGGACCAAAATTCCATCCTCAATCGCAAATTAAGGAAGAAGCCTACGCCATCAACAAAACCACCATCTTCTTCACCAACAAAGAAGAACTGAGCATCAGGTATGGGCACTCCCCTTGGCAACTGCCATGCTTGGGGGAGTGCCCCGGTATCGTATCACCATCACTTTTATCTTTATCGCTTTTCTTAGTTTGATCCTTTTGATAATATCTTGATCTAGTAGAATAAAGTTTTAGTATGATCTAGTTGTGAGTTTTGCTTTATCATCCTTCTATGTAATCGAGTCTGTGAGCTATACATAATAAAGATTAGTGTTGAGTCAACGGCTTGATTATTTTGCCATGATCTTAAGTGAATGAAAGAAAAGAGAAAGAATAAAAAGAATAAAAGAGATCATATGGATCTTCTGGAGAGTAATGAGCTCACATATAAAAAGTATGATGAATAAAAGTTGTTGAGAGTTGACAAACATAGTTTTGGTCATCGTTGCAATTAATAGGAGGTAATAAAGAAAGAGAGGTCTTCACATATAAATATACTATTTTGGACATCTTTTATGATTGTGAGCACTCATTAAAATATGACATGCTAAAGAGTTGGTGTTGGACAAGGAAGACAACATAATGGGTTATGTTTTCTTACATCTAAGAAAAATTATATTGTCATGGATCATCCAACATGATTGAGCTTGCCTTTCTCCCTCATGCTAGCCAAATTCTTTGCACCAAGTAGAGATACTACTTGTGCTTCCAAACACCCTTAAACCAGTCTTGCCATGAGAGTCCACCATACCTACCTATGGATTGAGTAATATCCTCCAAGTAAGTTGTCATCGGTGTAAGCAATAAAAATTGCTCTCTAAATATGTATGACTTATTAGTGTGGGAGAAAATAAGCTTTATACGATCGTGTGATATGGAAGAAATAAAAGTGATGGACTGCATAATAAAAGTCCATATCACAAGTGGCAATATAAAGTGACATTCTTTCGCATTAAGATTTTGTGCATCCAACCATAAAAGCGCATGACAACCTCTGCTTCCCTCTGCGAAGGGCCTATCTTTTACTTTTATCTCCTACCTTACATAAGAGTCATGGTGATCTTCACATTTCCTTTTTACATTTTATCTTTTGGCAAGCACAACATGTTGGAAAGATCCTAGTATATATGGCTAATTGGATGTGAGTTTTCATGAACTATTATTGTTGACATTACCCTTGAGGTAAAACGTTGGGAGGCAAAACTATAAGCCCCTATCTTTCTCTATGTCCGATTAAAACTCCATACCCATAAGTATTGCATGAGTGTTAGCAATTGTAAAAGGCTATATGATAGTTGAGTATGTGGACTTGCTGAAAAGCTCTTATATTGACTCTTTCCTATGTTATGGTAAATTGCAATTGATCCAATGACTGAGATTATAGTTTTTTAGTTTTCAATGAAGTTTATGATTCATACTTGAAATTGTGGTTGAATTATTACTCTAGCAGAAGAGATCATATGACAAGAATTATATAAGTTGTTGTTCTAAGAATGATCATGATGCCCTCATGTCCGTATTTTATTTTTATCGACACCTCTATCTCTAAACATGTGGACATATTTTTCGATTTCGGCTTTCGCTTGAGGACAAGCGAGGTCTAAGCTTGAGGGAGTTGATACGTCCATTTTGCATCATGCTTTTCTATCGATATTGCATTATGGGTTGTTACTACACATTATGTCACAATACTTATGCCTATTCTCTCTAATTTTACAAGGTTTACATAAAGAGGTAGAATGCCGGCAGCTGGGATTCTGGGCTGGAAAAGGAGCAAATATTAGAGACCTATTCTGCACAGCTCCAAAAGTCCTGAAACTTCACGAAAGTCATTTTCAGAATATATAAAAAATACTATGCGCAAGAAGTTCACCAGGGGGGCCACACCCTGCCCACGAGGGTGGGGGCGCGCCCCCTACCTCGTGGGCCCCCTGGTGGCCCTTCGATGGCCATCTTTTTCTATATGGAGTCTTTCGATGAGGAAAAAACCATAAGCCATCTTTCTGGACGAGACTCCGCCGCCACGAGGCGGAACCAATCTAGGGCTCTAGCGGAGCTGTTCTGCCGGGGAAACTTCCCTCCGAGAGGGGGAAATCATCGCCATCGTCATCACCAACGCTCCTCTTATTGGGAAAGGGCAATCTCCATCAACATCTTCACCAGCACCATCTCCTCTCAAAACCCTAGTTCATCTCTTGTATCCAATTCTTGTCTCTAAGTTCGGGATTGGTACCTGTGGGTTGCTAGTAGCATTGATTACTCCTTGTAGTTGATGCTAGTTGGTTTACTTGGTGGAAGATCATATGTTCAGATCCTATATACCCCTATGATTATGAACATGAATATGCTTTGTGAGGAGTTACGTTTGTTCCTGAGGACATGGGGGAGTCTTGCTATTAGTAGTCATCTGAATTTGGTATTCGTTCGATATTTTGATGAGATGTATGTTGTCTCTCCTCTAGTGGTGTTATGTGAACGTCGACTACATGACACTTCACCATTATTTGGGCCTAGAGGAAGGAATTGGGAAGTAATAAGTAGATGATGGGTTGCTAGAGTGACAGAAGCTTAAACCCTAGTTTATGCGTTGCTTCGTAAGGGGCTGATTTGGATCCATATGTTTCATGCTATGGTTAGGTTCACCTTATTACTTTTGTTGTAGTTGCGGATGCTTGCAATAGAGGTTAATCATAAGCGGGATGCTTGTCCAAGTGAGGACAACACCCAAGCACCGGTCCACCCACCTACCAAATTATCAAAGTACCGAATGGGAATCATATGAACATGATGAAAACTAGCTTGACGATATTCCCATGTGTCCTCGGGAGCGCTTTTCTCTCTATCAGAGTTTGTCTAGGCTTGTCCTTTGCTACAAAAAGGATTGGGCCACCTTGCTGTACTTTATTTACTTTTGTAACTTGCTACTCGTTACAAATTATCCTATCACAAAACTATCTGTTACCTATAATTACAGTGCTTGCAGAGAATACCTTGCTGAAAACCGCTTATCATTTCCTTCTGCTCCTCGTTGGGTCGACACTCTTACTTATCGAAAGGACTACGATAGATCCCCTATACTTGTGGGTCATCAAGGACCCGGCTGGTTCGGTATGGCTTCCACTATGACCGGCTTGTTGCTGACACCGGTCAGCTTGGAACCAAGGTGGAGAGGGCGAGGGCGGAGGTGACGGGAGCCCGGCAGGCGCTCGACGAAGCCAACCGGCTGCATGAGCGGCTGGAGGGCAACAAGGGCTGCCTCGAGGCCGAGGTGGAGCACCTCAAGGCAGAGGCCGCCAAGGTCGTGGAGGCACCGCAGGCCCTTGCCGAGGCGGACCAGCAACGCGGCAAGCTGGCCGACAACAAGGGGCAGCTTCAGGCCGAGGTGGAGCACCTGAAAGCGCTAGTGGCCACGGAGGAGGAGACCCGGCAGGAGGAGACTCGGCGCCACGAGGAGGCCGTGAAGGCGTTCGAGGACAAGGACGTCGAGCTGAAAGCGGCGCTTGCCAAGGTTGCCGATCTAGAGAAGACGCTCTAGGAGCATGACCGTGACATTGCCTGGGAGTGGCACAGTATGTTGCTCAAAGCGCGGCACCTGGAAGAGACCTTCTCCAGTAAGTGCTTTCCTTTGGTTTTGTTGTTGCTGGGTTGGGACTCCGGCTTCTTGTTTTTGGTGGCTTCTCTTCTGACTTGCTTTTCTTTTTTGACAGGGGCCTTCCCGGAGATGCACCGGCTGGCGGAGGAGGCGATCCGCTTTCAGTGCGACCCACAGGGGGTCGTCGGTTCCGGGACTGACCCGCGGGTGGCCTGGACCTTCCCGGAGATCGTGGCCGCCGCCGAGGCCCGTCTGCGAGTCTTGAACGAGCAGATGGGGCGGCTCTCTGGGCCGGCACGGCGATGATGGCGGCCCTCTTGCCGGGCGCCGTTGCACCGAACAGCTTCACGCGGCTGGGGCGGTGGTTGGAGGCAGGCCCGGACCGTCTTCATGAGTGGCGCGTTTCTGCCGCCCGTGCCGGCGCCGAGATGGCGCTCCGGTTCGCGATGTCTTAGCATCCGGACCTGGCGCTGGATGCACTGATGGGCCAGCGGGCCGGCTCGGAGAGCCAGCTGCAGGCAGAGGCTGGATGGATTGCCAGCCTGGCCAGCTACATCGCCGGGTTCGCCTTCCGCGATGAGTTCCTGCCGGAGCGGGCGGAGGATGGCAGAGTCGTGTCTGTCGACGACTATGGCATGCTTTTGGACGACCCAGAGGGCAGCTCTGAGGAGACGGGCGTCTACCGCGACGCGGACGCCGAAGAGGAGGATACCGGAACCTCGGCGGACCCAGGAGCTGCGCGATCCGGCGGCGGGAATGCCTGATTTTTTAACTTAGTGAAAATTTCTGTTAGGTAGAAGGTCCACCCACCCACTGGGGGTTAACTGGGTGTAATGAACTCTGGCCTTGGTCTTGTTTCTGAATTTGTGTATGGGCCTTGTGAATGTTTGCGCCATTGCTTTTCGTTTTCTCGAGCCGTTTTCCTGCGTTCTCCCCTCTTGAGCTTCTCCCCGTGAGTCTGACGGTCGATGCTCCGGTCCGTGACAAGGGGTTCGGCCGTTTGAGGAGCTCATGCAGTACTTAGGCTTTCGCAACATTGAGCGTGAGCGAAAACACCCATTGGACCGGCTGGCGGCAATCCGGCCGGGCCGGGTTGGCGAGCAACCGGTTGTTTGGCAACTCAGAGCGGTGAGGCCGGGTCGAGCAACCTGGCGGTATGCGGAAACTTCGTGGATTCCTGCGCTCTTGCTCTTCGTCTTTGGAGCCCTTTTCTCGCAACTTTTCCCCCTTTGCCCCCCCCCCCCCGGCGAGTCTGACGGCCGAGGCTCCGGTCCGTGACAATGGGTTCGGCCTTTGGGAGAAGCATGCGATATTTAGCCTTTCGGAATGTTGAGTGCGAGCGAAACACCCACTGGGCCTGCTGGCGGCAATCGGGCGGTGCCGGGTTGGCGAGCAGCCGGTCGTGCGGCAGCTTTAAAGTGGCAGGGCCGGGTTGGGCGACCCGGCGGTTCTTGACTTAGTGCTCGTGGTGCGCTGGTGCTCTGGTCTCATGTGCTTGCCAGTCAACAGCCGAAGCCGGTTCTGCGGCTTAGGGCGAAGTGAGAGGCCGCGACGATCCAGTGTGTCAGGAGCCGCTAAGGGAAGCGGCGGGTGGCCAAGCCGGCCAGCCCCCGGGCCCCCGGGTCAAGCGAGTCCACCCAGTGGCCGGGTTGGCTAACGAGAAAAGTACTGCACAAATGTAGGGGACGCAATAGCTTGGTCGCAAAAAGGGCAGCCCCCGAGCGTTGTTCGGGGGTCCCACGGTTTTCAGATGATTACAAAAGGCAGTGATACATACGTTCACACGGCTAACTGTAAAACGGGCGGAGGAGCTCCGCATTTCATGGCCGGGTTGTTTCTTCACCGGCGGTGTCCCTCGTGCGCTTGTTTGACTTACGGGCGTCGATGATTTAGTACGTGTTGTGATCGCGCAAGGCCTTGCTGATGATGAAGGGGCCCTCCCATGGGGAGGACAACTTGTGTTGGTCGGTCTGCTGTTGGACGAGCCGTAGGATGAGGTCTCCCTCCCGGAAAGTGAGGGGCTTGATCTTCTTGTTGTGGTAGTGCCTCAGGCCTTGCTGGTAGATGGCTGAGAGATTGAGCGCTAGGATACGTGCTTCTTCGAGTAGGTCAACGTTGTCTTCGCGGGCTTCCTTGGCTTCGGCTTCCGTGTACATCGTGACGGGCGGCGAGTCAAACTCGATGTCGGTTGGGATGACGACTTCTGCTCCATAGACGAGGAAGAACGGGGTGAACTTGGTCGACCGGTTTGGCGTGGTGCGGAGACTCCAGAGGATGGCTGGCAACTCGTCGAGCCAGCTACCGGGGGAGCGGACGAGCGGCTCGATGAGTCGCGGCTTGATGCCGGATAGGACGAGGCCGTTGGCCCGCTCGACCTTGCCGTTGGACTGCGGTGTGCAACGGAAACCAGGCCAAGGCGGATGCCAGAGACGGAGCAATACGAGGTACTCGCGGCCGGTCTCGGCCGATCCCTACACGCACATGGCGAGCTGACTGGGGCGGGTCGCTTGTACGTGCCGGTGAAGTTGCACATGAAGGCTTGCTCGAAATCGACCCACGTGTTGATGCAGCCCTCCAGCACACTGTTCAACCAGGTGCGGGCCGACCCCTGGAGCATGAGAGGCGCGTAGCGCATGGCAAGGCGGCGGTTGTCGTCGGCGATGCCGATGGTGGTGGTGTAGTCGGTGAGCCAGTCCTCCGGCTTCAAGGTGTCGTTGTACTTGGGGGTGTCGTGGGCGAGCGTGAACCCTTTGGTAAAGGGCTCACCTCGGATGCATGGTCCGAAGCACGCCGGCTCGACGGGGCCGGTTTCCTCCAGCTCTTGGGAGAGGGCGAGTCGGTCGAGGCGGTGATGGGCGTCGGTGTCGTCGATGGCGCGCGGGCCCAATAGGTCAGTCACCATGCCGGGGGGGTCTCCTCCCGTCGAACGTCTGCTAGGTTGGAGTAGAGGGCCGAGTCAGCGTCAGGCCTTCGAAGCCGGCTCGTCGCCCAAGCCGCCGGTAGTCGTCAAGGCGGGGTTGCGCCAGGTCCGGGTGCGGCCAGAGTGCGCCACGCCGGTGGAGAGGACGTCGTGTGCTGGAAATCGTCGGGTCCAGCGACGCGGGCAGAGCCATATCCGGCCGGCTTGGCGAGTTGGTTGAGGCGGTCCTGCTGTGCGTTGGCCGTAGTGAGGAGGTCGTTCACCCTCTTGAGGCGGTTGTGCAGCTCTGCGCCTGCGAGCTGGTCCAGGCCGACCGCGGTCGCCTGGGCAGCACACATGCTCTTCACGGGAGTCTCATAGACGGGAGGGACGGCGCTAAAGGCACGCCCGATCGCGCCACCCCGGGCTCGCACGTCGGCGACCCGGCTTGGCTCAACTGCGTCTGGCATGAAGCCGTAGGTGGCATTGCACTCCAGCTGAGCGGAGTCGAGGCGGTGTTGCGCGGCAGCGACCGTCTCGGTGAGGTCTAGTAGGCGTTGGCGGTCCTCGCCGAGGCGAGTCCGGGTCTCTCCGATGTCGGAGGCGTCGATGTCGGTGCCGATGGGGACGCGGAGGCTCTGCATCGTGGCCCGCAAGGGGTTGGGCGGGCTGGCCCGCCCCGCTGCGGTCCTGGCTTCAGCGGCCTTCCTCGACGCGCTAGATGAGGAAGTGGCGCCGGTGTAGGTGACGAAAACCTCCACGCAGAGGTCCATCGCCCGGGCAGGAGTGCCGCCGCCGAGGGAAAGGGGGGAGTCAGAAAAGTCAAGTACCTCACTGGGGTACTCGTTGGCCGCAGGCGCATCGAAGATGCGCGGCACGGCGAAGGAGGTGGCGGGTGCGTCAATGATGTCATCCTCCAGTGTGACGGTCTCATCGGAGTCGGAGTAGAGTCCCGTCTGAAGCATGCTCCTGGCCAGGACCTCGCGTTGTCCCACGATGGGCGCCAACTGTCGTGGTGGGCGCACGGCAGATGCCATGGGATTGCTAAAGAGAGGAGGAGGCTCGAGGGCACTGGTGGGCTCTAGAGGCGAGGTCGGCATGAACGAGCACGGGACGCAAGACATACCCAGGTTCGTGGCTCTCCGGAGAGATAACACCCTTAGTCCTGCCGAGTGTGGTTTATTTGTAATAGTACAGGGTTGCTTCTAGAGCTATATGGAGGAAGAAAGAAGGTTGGCCAAGGCTTAGGTATTTCCCTCTCCTCGGGTGTTGCTAGCTAGGTGTGTGTAGGTGGGAAGAGATGATCTTGCTTCCGTCGATGATCGTGTCTGTACGCATGAGGGCTCCTGGGGGGTTTATAGGTCAACCCCCCAGGGGTACAATGGTAAAGTTACATGGTTGTAGGGCCGGTTCGTTAGCGTCCAGGAACCCAGTGCTGGGACCTGCCGGGTACCAGGCCTCGCCGGGTTCCCGGGCACGGGACTCGCCGGGTACGGAGGCACTGTTGGCTGTCTTGTCAATCGTCAAGAGTGGTCGGGTTGAGTCGGATACAGTGGGGGCTCCGTCAGGTCGCCGCTTGCTGGCGTCATGGGTGACGACAAGTGCACTATTGCCATGCCGGCCTTGGTCAGCGGGTAGGTGGGGCACTGTTGCCTCGTCCGGCTGACCAAAGGCATGGGCAGGGCACTGTGGCTTCGGTCATCAGTTGGTGGCGAATCGTCCCATCGTACGACTGGGATGGGACAGCCGCTGACCCTTGGCCGAGTTGGAGAACATGCCAAGGGGGGAGTTGGCTTGTTGGAGAAGTCTTGGTGTGCCAGGCTCGGCCGTCTTGAGCTGGCTTGTTGGAGACGTCTTGAGGATTAGGCCGGGTCGAGGGGTCTTGGCCGGGTCGAGTGACCCGGCCAAGCGCGAGCCGTCTTGTGGGGTGATGCTGGCCCTGTTGGTTTTCAAGAGGATCCGGGTTCCGTTGCCTACCTGGGGTTCATCCCCCCGACAGGATTATTATTATTACAAGAAGCTTCCATGACAAGTTCCACATCAGGTCCATGGGCATGAACACAATGGTTCAAGGTCGACTCCCACTTCTTCAATGCCTAACCTTTCATTCACTTCTCCTCTTTGAAGAAGTCGTAGAGTTGAAAATTTATCCGATGAAATGCTAGTAGATATAACCCGCATAATCTTCATGTTCACACAGTTTATGGAAGGCATAGCTTCAACCCATCGGGGCATCTTAGGAACATATACCATAAACTGCAGGAGTAAATAACTCAAGCTTAGAAGCAGAGCATGGCTGACAAGAGCAGGGGATACAATTTACCAAAGGCATTATGTATCAGGGGAAGAACTCAATGTTTTGAGAATATGCAAGAACGGTCAGATAATAATCCACCAAAGGATCTGGCGGATCACAAAGAATCTGATGTGAGTATCGATATTCAACCAGAAGAAGAAATAATGCCAAGGCATCGGATTATAGAAATATCTGGATAATTTCAAAGCTTAAATACAAAGGAATTATGATTTCCAAATCGGGGGATCATAAGCAAAGGCTCTGATCAAAAGATAAGTAATTTGAATAGACATAGATTGACAATCAATCAAGGTTTGATTTGCCGAGAACCAGCTCATGTCTGGAGTCACGTCTGAGCCAAAAGGACGAATTCTAGTTTGGACTGATGATTGCGACCATTCACAAACATATCAAATCAAAGGCTCAAAATGATGATGACGAAGGATACTAATGAATATTGTTAGACATATGGAAAGTAACCATAATGCAAGCAAACAAGTATTTGCAAAGCAATAGTTGGCAGAGGATTATCGAAAGGTCGGATAGTATTTCTAAGTATCTTATGAAACATATGAACAACTGGGGATGAATGGATACTCGCGGTGTAAGGAATATCCGTACGGGTATTCATGTGGCAAAGAACTACAAGGCGGTGGCATAAAGGATTCTTAAAAAGTCGGAGAATATTTCAATGTATCTTGTAATAACAAGAGCAACTGGGAATGAAAGTATGAATGACAGGTGTATGTACTTATCCATAGGGGTTGATGGTGGAAAGGAATTGCAAAAGTGATCATCACACACTACTGCAGGATGGTCCAAACGCAATAGTACAATCACAGACCCTTCGACCAAACTGTGTGTGATGCATTAATCGCAAACAGTGGTGTAAGAAAACAGTCAAAATTATACGAAACATTTGCGACGGCAGAGACATCAAACACATTTCAGATTATAGTTGCGTGTGGGATAAGTGGCACACAGATTATAGTTTCTTGGGATGGACATTCTTTTTAGGCTCATTATAAAACAAATGCACTAGGGAGTTTCGGAAGTGAAGAGAGCAAAGAATTCAAGAATTTCATTTACTCCACCAAGTATTTATTAATCATGGCTTTCAAACTCTTCTCTCAATCATTATTCTTTGAAACTTCAACTCTTAGTGACAACGTTACGCCAAAATTTACATATGCAATTGCTTCCCACTGTGGCTTAATTTTCTGCACCATGGATCAACATGGATTGTATCTTTCGAGCTCAGCGATGAATGCTCTTATTTACCACATACACACTTCTTTGGAGAAAGTTGGTCTTTTACCACTCAATCTCCAAATCTGTGATGGTGTCACAGTTACGCGAATTATCTCAACATATAGCAATGGGACATGAAGCCAACCATGAGCTGGAGCTCCATGATTTTAGTATTACGAATGAATTTTCGCATAACCTCAATCACTTCAAATATTCATTCCTCCAAATAACTCTATTAATAGGTGTTATCAAGACAATCAAATTTACTACCATGGAGTTGAAGTGTTCAAATGCTCGTTCTCTTCAAAATTCGAGCCCCTAAGTTTTTATTTAGAATTTCTTTTAGACCAAAATCATGCTTCACAACAAGGTTTCACTAGGAAATTTTGAAGTTGCGAGTTATAATTGAAGTTTGAAAATTTCTTTTTGGAAAAATTATTTTTGTAAGAAAATATTTTTATGGTAGAAATTTGCGAATTATAATTGTAGTAGAATAGTCATAGGATTTTTCCTAAGGCGTGGATCACTTTTATGCAAGTAGAAGATCCAATTCAAATTTCAAACAAAAAGTAATTCAAAAGCTCCAAATAAAAAGGCAAATTTTCAAAATCAGCACCACAAAATACCAGATTCAATCATGTGTTAGCTCTAAGTAATCAGGATGGAAACTCAGGATGTTATACAAGTTGTTTTTGTTTTTGACAAATTTTGCAATTGGTGCACTTTTCTCGGTCAAAAAAGGCCGATAAATGATCGGACATGTCTCAACTTGCATCCGGCGTGAGAAATCATTCAAACCTGACATGGATGCCTATACCATGGGCAATCCCACATGCTTGCAAAAGTTCAGGTCATTTGAAGGAAGTCCAAAATTAGACCATGTTCAACGGAGGGTAGGCCAGAAGACTCCGTCTGAGAGCACATTGTTTCTCGACATCCTTGAAAAAGCGCCAAAAAAATCATGGCTTTTTATGACCAATTCAAGGCTCAATGCCAAGTTGTTTGGGTTTTGAAAAGTTTTGCATTTTCTAGAGTTTTCTGGTAAAAAATGGCCGATAAATGCCTAGAGGTGTTGGAACGGGCATACGGTGTCGAAACTCATTCAAATGAGGCATGAATGCCTAACATGGGCATGCCCATCGGCTTGTAAAAGTTGGGGTCTGTCCTGAGATTTTCAAAAAAAATACCATGTTCAACGGAGAGTGTTAGGGGAGGCGAGAAGGGTTCGTTTTGGAGCACCTCGTTTCTCGACATCCCATAAATGGTGCCAAATTTTTTTCATGGCCATGTATGACCAATTCAAGACATCATGCCAATTTGTTTGGGTTTCTACAAGTTTTGCATTTTCTAGAGTTTTCTCGGTTATAAAAGTCAATAAATGCCACGCATGTCGTAACTTGCATGCGGGGTCGAAAGTCGTTCAAATCAGGCATGGATGCCAATCATGGGCATGCCCACCTGCTTTCAAAAGTTGGGGTCATTTCAAGGATGTTTAGAAAATAGTTCATGTCCAACAGAGAGTGTTCGGGGCGGAATGGTCCATTTGTATAGTTTTGCATTTTCTGGAGTTTTCTCGGTGAAAAGGGCCAATAAATGGCCCAACGTGTCGCAACATGCAAATGGTGTCGGAAGTCATTCCAACCTGTCTTGGATGCCTCATATGTCTGTGCTATGCTACTGCAAGTAGTTGGAGTCATTTATGCATACTCCAAAAGCCACCAATTGAGAGGAGTGTGCGAGACTAGACCAGATGGTTGCATATGTGAGCATGTAGTTTTACCTAATTTAAAATATTTTGTTATTTGCAATTTCTGCCATAGCATATCAAATTAAACAGTTTCTGAAGTCCTAACCATTTCTTGAAGATTTTCAACTGTTTTAGAATTTCAAATTGTCTATGAAAATATTACAAAGTTGAACACTTTTTCCAAATTCATAACAAATTCCCAACAATTGATGAATATATTAAACACAAATTGCAAACTACATACTTTAAAAAATATATTTATCAACTTTTTTGAAACAAAAACTTTTCTTAATTTTGTGAACAAAAATATGGAACTTTTTTCAAATTACAAAAGATTTTTAAAATTGTACACAATAATTGAAAACAAGAACATTTTTCGTATTCTAAAAAATATTTCAAATTATTGAACAGGTTTCAAAAAGATTATTAAATTTTAAAAAGGAGAAAAAAGAATTAATGATTAAAGAGAATAAAAATGAAAATATACAAAGAGAAAGAAAATCTGTTGGCCTTGGCGCAACTAGGCGACGATAGCACTCCTAGCAGGCACTTGTTGGGCCGGCCCAAGCATTCACAGATTTCAAAAGCTCATCGATTTATAAAAATGTCCACAGATTTGAAGTTTGCCATAGATTTTATAAAAAACATGAAAAAGTTTGAAAAAAGGTTTAACAAGTTGAAAAAGATTCACAAATTTAAGAAAACCTTGACGAATTTATTTTTTTTTATTTCAAGAAGTTCATGCATTGGAAAGAACAAAAAAAGTAAAAGAAAAAAGAAAATGGGGAACCCAAAATAAAACATGACAAAAACCGGTCTAAAAGTTCATGAAGTTACATTTGCCATATAATAAGCGAAAAAGAAAGTATGTAGGCACAACAAGTAACCTGTCCCAGTTGGTTACTACAACTTGAAGTAAATATCGAGAGTTGGAGTTTGGGCCTCCCATGTCGCACATTTTTTGAAGATTAAAAAGGGGGAGCTGAGGAAAAAACTCTAAGGCAGCCAACTAGAGCGGATTTCCTATTTGTCGCATGTTGTAGCTAATTCTCAGCGCAACACACACGCAAACCAAGCGAGCTATCGGGGGTGGGCTGGTCCATTAAGCATTTCAACGATTCTGACTTTGGGAACCTTTTACTGGTTCCGTCCGTTTTTTGTTTTGTTTTAGGAACATTACTGAAGGTTCCTGGGCCAGTTTTTCCTATTTATTTCCTTTTCTTTTACACTTTTCTGTTTCCCTATCTTTTTTCCTTTACATTTTTCTAACACATGTTTAACATTTTTGAAATACAAAATTTACATTTTTAATACACGATCAAAAAAATTCTATAAACTATTTAAACATTTTTCAACTCTTTGACTGCCATTTCTTAAATACAATATTAATATTTTTTTAATAAACGGACATTTTTTCTATACATATTTAAATATTTTCAAATACTTTTTTAAGAATTTTTTATGTGTTACTAATATTTCCTAATACTTGATCAACTTTTTTCACAGACACATATTTAACTTGTATAGATAAGAAATATTTTATTTATATATATTTAGTATTTCCCAGATACAAGTTTTATTTTTTTTAATAGATGGTTAATATTTTTATACACATTTTTAACATTTTTAAATCCTTGATTGACATTTTTCAGATATAAGATTTACATTTTTTTAATACATGATCAACATTTTTTTCTATACACAATTTAATATTTTCAAATTCTTCAATAACATTGTTTCAAATATAAGTTTGACATTTCTTTAATACGTGGTCAATATTATTCAAATGCTTCCTTAACATTTTCAAATATTTGTTTAACAATTTTTCAATTGCTTGATTACTATTTTTAAATACATGATCAACTTTTTTCACACGTATTGTATATTGCTTGTATACATGAGAAATATTTTATTTATACACAATTAACATTTATCGAGTGCTTGGTCAACATTTTTCTCAAATGTTTCATGTAAAGTGTTTTATGTAATTAGTTATTTAGAATTTTGGGAAGTATGAATTGAAGTAAAAAAATGAAAATGAAAACAAAAAACATCATGAAAAAACAGGGTGGTGGCCTCATGTGCCTGGGCCGGTACATTTAGGGTGATTTTCTGACGCGAGTGCACGCAAGGTCTTGCTAAAAGCAAGGCAGAGGGCTACCGATGTACGAGGGGCGGATCCTATTTGGCGTTGAAGCGCCCGTTCGCAAACGGGTGGCTCTAGCGCAAACCGCACGCTGCGAGCTGCACCAGCCCATGAGTTGCGATCTGTTTATTCGTTAAAAGCATTTAAAAAAGGTGCACAACGGGAGATCGAACCCATGACCACTTCCTTCAGCACCAACGACATTCACCACTGCGCCATCAAACACACGGGTTGTCCTCCTTCGAGGGCCAGGGATGCGGTTTTATTTTCGCGCGGAGTGCTATGTCCGGATCGCTAGAGATAGTGATAACACCATTGGGATCGGGCATTTTGAGCTTCATATACCCGTAATGAGGTATAGCTTGAAAGCGTGTGAATGCATCTCGCCCTAATAGGGCATGATATCCGCTGTTTAAAGGAGCCACCGGGAAGATTATCTCTTCGGACCTATAGTTTTCTGGTGTGTCGAATACCACATCCAGCTTAATTTCCCCGAGCATGTTGCTTCCCTGCTGGGAATGATTCCCCTAAAGGATGTATTGCTCTGCTCAATGCGACTCCGGTCCATTTGCATTTTATTGAGCATGTCCTCGTAGATGAGATTCAGTCCGCTGCCACCATCCATTAGCACTTTAGTAAGCCGAAATCCATCCACAATGGGGTTGAGGACCAGAGCGGCTGGTGCCCAGACTGAGTGGGGTCTTGGTTCATCATTGGCATTAAAAGTAATTGCCATATCATTCCAAGGGTTTATTGCTACTATATGGCAGACTTCGGCGAGGTCGCGAAGCGCCCGTTTGCGTAGATTATTTGATGAGAACGTCACGAAGACTATGAGTACTTCGGGATCGTGTTCCGAAGAGTACTTTTCTAGTGTAGTATTGGTGAGGATACCCTCACTACTCTTGGCCACCTACCGGAGTATCCAACATGCCCGTAGGCAGTGAGTTGGTTCGGTATCCGGCGTCGTATGTATTTGACAGGGCCTATCAAGCCATTCCCCGAAGACAGTTCTGTGTCCCGTAAAGGGCTTGAATTTCTTGTCCATGGGATAATGATTAGGTGCCCCATGAGGGTGCACACTTTTTGCCCGTCCGGGGGATGGCTTAATGGCCCGCAGTTCCCAGCGGGCTATCTGAGTTTTCCAGGCGCTTTCCATTACGTAGTACTTCTGTACTATGCGTGCCAAATCTGTGAAGTGCAGGACACGATGGCGATTGAGGGCATTAAGAATTCCCTCATCCGTACAGTTGTTGCGAAATACTGAAATTGCATCGTCGTCGCGGCAGTCCTTTATCATGTTTTTAACAAGGAGGAATCTAGACCAAAAGTGGTGGACTATTTCCCGAGGCTACTGCCGCACATGCGTTAGGTCGCATATGTCCGAAGAGCCGGAGTTTCTTGGAGAATATTGCTTGTGGTGGGTGGGGGGGTTCGAATTCGCACCTTGGCCCACCGTGGAGTCCGGAGTTTGAAGAATTTCCGAGGTTACCATCCCAGGACCCGGAGTATCCGGGGAATTCTCAGGCTTGATGCCTGATTTTGTGTTCGGAGGATAGGGAGTGTTCTCTCGAGGGTGAGTATCTGGTTCTCCGGGTTCGAAAATCCGAACATAGTTGGTTCTCAACGTAGGAAAAGAGTTATCATTAGCCTGTTCCTCCACAACCGCTACCTGATGGGTGACCGGCGGAGATTTAATCTCTCTCTGATCGGGTTTATGCCCGATCCGATAATAGTCAGTTGAGACTCCCAGGGCGGCGATGCGATCTAGCAGTTCGTTCAAAGACGGTAGATCTGTCAGGTCCATCTTGTCAGAATATTCGGGGCTGATGCGAAGGGGATTTTCGATGACTTGGGGGGTTGCCTCCGGCTTAATGGCCGGACCGGCACCCATAGTGAAGTCACCGAGCCGGAGGGTTTGCCTTGGAATTAGGGCTCCTTTGGAAGTGATGCTGTCATTGATGACAAGGGGAGCCATCGGTCCTTCAATTGGCGCTATAGAGGAACTCTCAATGAAAGCACCAATGTCGGTGTCAAAACCGGCAGATCTCGGGTAGGGGGTCCCGAACTGTGCGTCTAAGGATCAATGGTAACAGGAGACAAGGGACACAATGTTTACCTAAGTTCGGGCCCTCTTGGTGAAGGTAATACCCTACGTCCTGCTTGATTGACTTTGATGAGTATAGGGGTTACAAGAGTTGATCTACCATGAGATCGTAATGGCTAAACCCTAATTGTCTAGCCTATATGATTATGATTGTGATTGCCTCTACGGACTAAATCCTCCAGTTTATATAGACACCGGAGGGGGCTAGGGTTTGTACAAAGTCGGTTTACAGAGAAAGGAATCTTCATATCCGCACACTAAGCTTGCCTTCCACGCCAAGGAGAGTCCCATCCGGACACAGGGGAAAGTCTTCTATCTTGTATCTTCACGGCCCATTAGTCCGGCCCATGTTGTATAGCCCGGACGCCCGAGGACCCTGTAATCCAGGACTCCCTCACCGAGCACAAATGTTCCTTGTGTTCTTCTTCATTTTTGAAGTACACCAATATATCATCATTGAACACCACAACAAACTTATCCAAGAACTCCATGAACACCTTATTCATCATACTCATAAAGTAGGCAGGGGCGTTAGTTAATCCAAAAGACATGACCATGTACTCATATGGTCCATACCTTGTGGTAAAAGTTGTCTTGGGTATATCATGTTCTCGGATCTTCAGTTGGTGATATCCTGATCGAAGATCAATTTTGGAGAATACTTTAGCTCCCTACAGATGGTCAAACAAATCATTGATCATCGGTAGAGGATATTTGTTCTTGATCATCACCTCATTCAATGCACGATAGTCAACAACCATTCTCAAGGATCCATCCTTCTTCTCAATTAAGAGCACTGGGGCTCCCCATGGTGACGAACTTGGTCGAATATAACATTTCTCCAATAACTCCTTAATCTGCTTCTTAATCTCCTCCAGATCATTTGCGGGCATCCGATATGGTCTCTTAGATATTAGTCCGGTGCCTGGTAAAAGCTCAATCAAAAAATTTATGTCTCGGTCTAGTGGCATGCCTGGTAATTCCTTTGGGAATACATTCGGATAATCCTTCACAACTGGCACTTCCTCTTGAACAACTCACGAGAGCGAATTTACTTGAGTCCTCCTTGGTGCATGCCTAGACACATACTTGATCCTTTTCCCGTCTGGGGTGGTGAGGAGAATAGACTTACTAGCACAATCGATGTTTCCTCCGTACTTCGATAGCCAATCTATGCCTAGTATTATATCCAATCCTTGTGATTCCAAAATAATGAGGTCTGAGGGGAAAACATGCTTACCAATGGTCAATGGCAACCGATCACACCATCGGCTGGCCATATATTCCGCTCCTGGTGAGCTCACTAACATGGGTGACCAAGGGCTAAGGTTGGTGACAGAGTCCTGGATTAGGGGGTCCCTGGGCGTCCGGGCTATGTGACGTCGGCCGGACTGGTGGCCCATGAAGATACAAGATAGAAGGCTTCCCCCCAGATCCAGATGGGACTCTCCTTGGCATGGAAGGCAAGCTTGGCATTCGGATATGAAGATTCCTTTCTTTGTAAACCGACTCTGTACAAACCCTAGCCCCCACCGTAACTATATAAACCGGAGGGTTTAGTCCGTAGAGGCAATCATAATCATACAGGCTAGACATCTAGGGTTTAGCCATTACGATCTCGTGGTAGATCAACTCTTGTAACCCCTATACTCATCAAAGTCAATCAAGCAGGACGTAGGGTTTAACCTCAATCAAGAGGGCCTGAACCTGGGTAAACATCGTGTCCCGTGCCTCCTGTTACCTTCGATCTTTAGACGCACAGTTCGGGACCCCCTACCCGAGATCTGCTGGTTTTGACACCGACATTGGTGCTTTCATTGAGAGTTCCTCTGTGCTGTCGATGAAGGATTCGATGGCTCATTCGATCATCCACAACGATGCTGTTTCGGGGGAGATTTCTCCACAGGGGCCTAATTTTCGTATTCGACGGCTTCACACTGCGGACCAACTCGATTGGCCATCTCGAGCAGATCGACAGTTACGCCCCTGGTCATTAGATCTGTTTCGAGAACCTAAACTATGCCGCCGATATCCGAGGAGACTTGATCTTCAAAGGGTTCGCGGCCCCGATGCCACTCTGGCCTTAGATCCAGAGTAGGTAGTCAAGTCCGAAGACGGGAGTTTAGAGCCTGCCGGACTCTCTGCAGCTACGGAGCCTACCACCAAAGATCCAGAGGAGTCAATGTCATTGGCAAACCCAAAGACAAGCCGAACCCTCCTTACCACTGAAGTGTCGGATACTCCGTCGGACTCTAAGTCCAAACCCTCGAGGTCCGTGTCAAGCAGGTGCCGCTAGGGGTCTCCAACTCCGGACAGCCCCACGGAATCTCATTTCTCTAACCAACCTTCGCCTTTAAACAAAGCTCTGGACTTAATGCGATCACTCACCATTACGGAAGGGTTGCTTCCGGATTACGCCCAACCCGAACAAGGGGCTGAGAGTGGGGAATTTTACGACCCACCCACCACCCACTTCATAGCCACTCTTGAAGATTTAACTGACATGCTAAACTACACCTCTGAAGACATCGACGGTGTCGACGACGATGCCGGAGACGAACAAGGCCAAGTGTCAGGACCCTGATTCCAAGTCACATCGATCTAGCCGGTAACACCTCATATCACTTTGCGGCCTCACGCATGGTATTCCCACGGGTGTCGCCTTACCATGGCCCGGGACCGTTTGCGCCTTTTGGCTCACGTATATGATAGTGTCGCTAGCATCCATATGACAGAGAACCCGGGCCGACATGACTAGTCATGAACCTAAAGTGGCACTAACTTACGGAGACAGGCATGCATGAATCAACATCGAGCATGTCAGTCAGCAGCGTGCGAATCCGGGCTGTAGCACTGGGCTAACAGGACTCTGGGAACCCGGGCTGTAGCAGGCTAGGCAGGACTCCGGATGTCACCGCGTGACATTTCCCCGAAGGGACAGACACAGGAACGAAGTGAATCACATGCCGGCCAGTCAAGTGTTTCGGAGCACTAGTGCTGGGCTAGCAGGACTCCAGTGAACCGGGCTGTAGCGGACTACTATGGCATCATGGAAGCACACAAGACTACATTTCCCCATAAGTGTTTCGGAGCAGTAGTGCTGGGCTACCAAGGATAAACAACTAGGTTGTCGGATCCCACACATACCAAGCATTCCAATCATACACACAATATGCTCGATATGTGCGAATACAACATGGCATCACAACATAACTCTACGACTCAAGTATTTATTAAATAGTCTCCGAGGAGCGAGATATTATAAACATGGGTCTCATGACCCAACATTCAGAGCATACAAGTCAAAGCACATGCGGAAGCTTAACATGTCTGAGTACAGACATCTACAAATGAAAAAGGCTGAGAAGCCTGACTATCTACCAGATCCTGTCGGGGGCACAAGATCATAGCTGAGGTATCAAGCTAAACTTCGAAGTCCACACGGAACTACTAGCGAGGCTAACGTCCCTCTGCAAAACATAAAAATAGGCAAACGTGAGTACAAATGTACCCAGCAAGACTTACATCAGAACTAACTACATATGCATCGGTATCAACAATGGGGGTAGTGGAGTTTAACTGCAGCAAGCCAGCTTTGACTCAGTGGCTAACCTGAACTGCGACTGCAGGCAACTCTTTTGAGGTGGCGCACACGAGTCCTCATATTCACCATATCAATACACCACTATGGATCCGCTCCCGTCTCCCTACGAGAATGCCATCCGTAGCACTCACGCTTATCTTGCGCATTTTAGAGTATCCACTTTCACTTGTCTATGAACTGTTATAGGCAACCCAGAAGTCCTTTACCGCGGATACGACTATTCGAATAGATCATTTATAACCCTGCAGGGGTGTACTTCTTCACACACGCTCTCGCCACTTACCACCATGTACACGTCATGTATCTCGGTAACCTTCAAGCGGAAGCCTGGCGAGGGAGTCGGCCATGACCTGACTAACCACACAAGTCTCTAGTCCAGGTTTATCGCCTATTCGGGTTCCATCCGCAAGGAGATCCGGCCGGAGTTTCGCTCACAGCCCCAAACAATGTGTGCAGGGTTCCCGAGACACCAAACAGGCGCCCGGTACACCGTGCCACGGTGTATCTACCGCATCATAGCCCACCCCTAGGGTCGGTGCTACGCACAGCCGCCAACACATATCCTACAAACATCAGAAACTAGTTGCAACTCCTGGACAGAGGACTAGGGCAGTTAATAAGTCGAGAGGGTCAATTAAGGATCCCAATGAGTGGTAGTAGCTGTTCATGGATCACAAACACAGAACTCAGTTCCTGAGGACGGTTTCAATGAGACAACCCATCATGTACTCCTACATGGCCTCTCACCGCTACCTTTACCAAATCGTGTTCACACACTTAGCTCACAGGCAGTAGGACAGGTTCATCGCCATTCCAATTCATCCCCGATGAATCAGACCTGACTCAACTCTAAGCAGTAGCAGGCATGACAAACAAGCATGAATGAGTAGGCACATCATGGCTCAAACAACTCCTACTCATGCTAGTGGGTTTCATCTATTTACTGTGGCAATGACAGGTCATGCAGAGGAAAGGGGTTCAACTACCACAGCATGTAACAGTTGAATCGTTGTTGTCCTAATGCAATAAAAGAGAGCAGTAGCGAGAGAGTGGGATTGTATCGGAATGAACACGGGGGTTTTGCTTGCCTGGTGTCGGTGTCAAAACCGGCGGATCTCGGGTAGTGGGTCCCGAACTGTGCGTTTAGGCCGGATGGTAACAGGAGGCAGGGAACACGATGTTTTACCCAGGTTCGGGCCCTCTTGATGGAGGTAAAACCCTACGTCCTGCTTGATTAATATTGATGATATGGGTAGTACAAGAGTAGATCTACCACGAGATCAAGGAGGCTAAACCCTAGAAGCTAGCCTATGGTATGATTGTTGTATATGGAGTTGATTGCCTACGGACTACAACCCTCCGGTTTATATAGACACCGGATAGGGTTAGGGTTACATAGAGTCAGTTACAATGGTATGAGATCTTGAATATCCGTATCGCCAAGCTTGCCTTCCACGCCAAGGAAAGTCCCATCCGGACACGGGACGAAGTCTTCAATCTTGTATCTTCATAGTCTAGGAGTCCGGCTGAAGGTATAGTCCGGCTACCTGAACACCCCCTAATCCAGGACTCCCTCAGTAGCCCCTGAACCAGGCTTCAATGACGACGAGTCCGGCGCGCAAATTTTCTTCGGCATTGCAAGGCAGGTTCCTCCTCCAAGTCCTTCATAGAAGATTGTAAACACCAAGAGTAGTGTCCGGCTCTGCAAAAATAAGCTTCCACGTATTACCATAGAGAGAATAATATTAACACAAATCAAATCTGCTGACGTATTCCACAGTGCGTCAACACACCTCAGCCAAGTCCTTTACTTGAATCGATTTCACTTTTCCACCTCAGCGTGTTTTGCGAGGCAGTTTCCTTGGCATGTCTTGTCAAAGCAGAGATCGTGTGCCCCCCTTTCACGGGATTCTCATCAATACAGACGTGGGTAACCCAATCGTGCCCGTTAGCATGTTTTCTCGATTAAAGGCGAGTCCCAAACGGTTACGGGGAGGGCTCCTGGTATTCAACCTCTTATAAAGAGACCAGGGACTTTTTTATCCAATCCCAAAACGAGTTCGCCCGTCGCCTCGAGTACCAACACCCTAGGCTCCAGATTCCGGGCGCCTCAGACCTTCGACAATGTCCGGTTCTGACCTTCAAGGACGATGGATGCCCTCCTCCGTCACGGAGGAGGATGTGCTAAAGTTGAGAGAGGCTAAGTTCTTGACTGCCGAAATTTCGCACAGGTTGCCTGCTCAAAGGCAGGCTATCCCCAGTCCCCAGCCCGGTGAGAGCGTAGTGTTCGTGTCTCACTTCCTTCGGGGGTTAGGCTTCCCGATGGATCCCTTTGTGAGGGGACTGCTGTTTTATTACGGGCTAGAATTTCACGACTTAGCTCCGGTGTCCATCCTCCATATCTCCTCGTTTATCGTTGTATGCGAAGCGTTCCTCCGTGTTACCCCTCACTTCGGATTATGGCTCAAGACCTTCAAAGTGGTGCCGAAGATGATCAAAGGACGGCATGCAGAGTGCGGAGGCACTGTTATAAGAAAAAATGCTGATGCTCCATGGCCCGAGGGCTCTTTTCAAGAGGAGCTAGGCTTGTGGCAATGAGAGTGGTTTTATATCACCACTCCCCGGAGCACCAAGTGGGTGGCGCTTCCTGCCTTTCACTCGAGTCCCCCACCACGGCTAGCGTCATGGGTTAATAGAGGGTTAGATTGGGGTTTTCCCAAAGACGTGCCCTTGTTACAGGGCCGCATTAAGGATCTCTTGGAAGGAGACCTCAGCCTGGTCAAGGTGACGCAGGTCATGCTAATTCACCGAATATTGCCCGACAAACATCGCTCCCTTCACCTGTGGGAGTTTAATCTAGAGGGACCGCGAGCTCTCTAGAATTTCATAAGCGCAACGCCCGCGGAGATGTATAAATTGTTCTTCGGATCACGAGAGATGTGTTCGGATTTAACCGAGGACGCAGGCCTAAGCTGCAATCACCCGGATACTCAAGTAAGCAACCTTGTGCCTGGACCTTCTATCCGTATAATTGTCATAAACTTGCCCCTAAAAGAGCCGTCCTTTTAAACAGGAGTGGATAGCGAAGGCAAAGCTGATCAGGTGTCCGGCTCCCCTTCCCGAAACCAGGTCGGATCCCGTGCTGGTCAGGATGCTGGAGATAATGCCTTTGGAGGGAAGCAAGGGGGAGGGCAAGGAAACTATGGCCTCCTCGAAGGAGGCTGCTTCGAAGGGAGGAACCGACAATTCCTCTCCTAAGGGGAAGAAGAGAGCCGCCTCTGACGACCCGGAAACCATGGCCTCGAAGCGGGGGGAAAAATCCTCGTCAGAGGGTCCGACACCGGGGAGTTCCTCGGCCGGACTACGCCCTCAAGGGGATCAGCCCTCCAGCGAGCCGTAAGTAGAGAAAGATTTTCCTTTTGAGGGATGAGGGAAATCCTTGATTTAGATCTGAGAAGATTAACCAAATTTTTAACTTGTAGCTCGGACCTCAGCCCTTCTCAGCAGAGCTCGTCTTCGGGGGATCTCTTTCCGGAGATGATGGAGAGCGGGACGCCTCCCCTTGCCGTGCCGCCTAGCAAGGCGGGCGACCCTGAGGTGTCGTCGCGGAGGGTTTCTCCGAATCCGGCAGGGGCGGAAGATAGCTATGTGGCCCCCCGAGGTTCTCCGCGTCCGGCCTTTGAAAGAGGTCGTGGGACAAGTCCGGCACCGTCTGGTGCTCGGTCGGAGGAGCTAAATATTCTGCTGGGGCGAGCTTCTATCTCGGAGGAGCACCATGCATTGATGGGCATGGTGATTGAAAGGATCTCATCCGCAGAGAGCGGATTGCATGAGGCCGTCAAAAGTTTAATGACGGGTTTTGAGGTACATTAGATAATGTACACTTTTGTCAGTTGCGCATTAATAAGATGCGCCCTGTGTAGATAGTAGCCCCTGAGACACTGCGCGTCGTCAAGAAATGACGGCACGCGGAGGATCATAATCCCAGGTCTAAGATGTCGCCTTTTAATGTAGGCGGCGGGGTGTCCGGAATCGAGCCGAACTGATGATTTTGCCGAACTAAAGCGGGAACTGGATGTGGCAAATGCCGACATCACGCTTGTCAACAAGCGGCTTGATGAGGCTCAAGGTATGTAATTCCTCGGGCGGCAGCAGGTAAGAAGAGTTTTATGCCAGTGTCTTACGATGTGTGTGCTTGACGCAGATGGTGCGGCCGCCGTTGAGAGTCTTAGGGCAGAACTTGCCCGAGCTAAAGAACAAGCCAAAGAAAGTGATGTGGCTGCCAAGAAAGCCCTTGAAGAGCTGAGAGCCGAACAGGCTGCTCATTGCCGAAGCAAGGAAGAGATGGCCGAGATGGCCGAAAAGTTAAAGAGTGCTGCAGACCATTGCAGACTTCTTGAGAAAGAAGACCAGGCGAAACAGATGGACTTAGAGAAGGCCGTTGCCAATGCCAAGGACGCACGCTCTGTAATGAGAGCTGCGAAGGAGGAGCTGCGTCAGGCCGAATAGATTGCGGCTGGAAAGCCCTTTATGCTGCAAAGGAAATTTTGCGATCCGAAGTTTGCTCCGTTGGACCGGATGTGGAGCGTGGAGGATACCTATCTGGATTTGGCAGCGAGTGCTGCTGATGCGACCGAACACTTTCGAGATCAGAAAGATCGCGAGGTGGAAAAGCTTTTCTGGTCGCAGTTTCACAATCCAGAGCGTCCGCTGGCAGTGGATGATCGTTTGGCTCAATGGGCCGAACTGAATAGGTTGTCCGGACTCGCCATGAAGTACGTCATGGGTCATCTGTGGCCGGGGAGATCGGAGCCGAAGAGTTATTTCAGCTTGGTGCAGAAATTCCTTGACGCGGTGCCGCGTATTAATGCAATGAAGAGGTCAGCATGCATAGAGGGCGCAAGGATGGCTCTTGCACGTGTCAAGACATATTGGGCAGAGATGGAGACCACCATTGTTGCGTCCCAAGATTCGGACAAAAGCCGAGTACCCTCCGAGCACTATTTTCAGGAAGTCCTTGAAGGTGCTCATGTAATAGAGACGCAGTGCTCGAAAGATGCTATGTTGTGATAGCATATGTAATTATAAAGTAAGATTTTGATAAACTGTAGTGGCCTTTTTATACTTGTGCCTTCAAGTATTGGGAACACCTCCTGTGCGGCCGTTTTAAGATATATATATATACAAAATCTGAAAGATGGCAGTCGTTGGCTTCAGCCCCCACGCACATAGTGCGGGGGTGCTCGCAGAAGACGCATTTTCACACTTAACCCAACATCTTGGTCCTACAAAGGAGGTGGTAGCGCAGCGGGCCAGGCAACCGGACTATAATGCTTTAACACTTTCACTTAGCCATAGGAGCTTGACAGTGAGACTATTTAGGTAGCCCCTTGGTGGCGACTACGCTCGCCCGAGTTCGGGACGCGTATGTGCCTGGCCGGGAAGTGGCCCTTCGTTAAAGCGGAGGAATCCGATAGATTCTGATAGGTCATCGAGTGGCTGACCAGTCTCACACTACATCATGACAGTCAGTTTTCGGCTTTCTCTACTAAGGTGCTCGCCCGGCCGAACCGGGGCACAATCGCAGTAGTTCTCCTGGTGCTACCTTAGCCGATAGAGCGGAACATAAGGTAGCCGAACTCAGGAGCCGGGCAACCCAACAATTGACCAAAGACATGATTCGGAGCCGATGCATATAATGCCAAAACTCGCGACACCGAACACTCCCTAAGGTGTTCGGTCTTTATGAGTGCAGGCGAAACAACACTCTTTATTAAAAAAGCCCCTAGTATCCAGGTACGTGCAAAAATTCTGACGTGGCCACATGCCAAGACGCCAGCCTCCTCCTTGGTTATATCAAAAAAACCAGGGGATGTGTAGCAACAAGAGATAGTTAAAAAGGTTTAAGCAGGGTCTTAATCTAAAAAGAATCCTTTAGGACGGATCCCTACTGCATGTCTGCGCCTGTGTCTCCATTGTGCCGTATCCTGGACGGGCGCCGCACGACGTTCATCTGTAAAAGAGAGAAACTGAGTTGAAAACGGGTCGTGCTGAACAAAAGTTTAAAATAAACAAAGTATAAAGTAAAATATATAAAATTGAGCTTTATTATCTCATATTGTATATGCATGGAGCCCCTAGTGCGGGGGTATATGGCCACTAGGCCTGCGTCCATGATGATTTTGCACCGAACTTGTCTATCCGCGTTCGTGGTCTTGAATGACCTATTTCGAAGTTTTCTGGCCGGTGAGGCCATTTTGCTGTGGGGCTGTCAAAGCGGCCGCACAGTCCTCCGCTTGGGGAGGCGCACTTTAGTGCTTCCCCTTCAAAGAGATGATGCCTCGTGGACCGTGCATCTTAAGCGTAAGAGATGCATAATGCGATATTGCGTTAAAGCGAGCGAAAGCTTCGCGTCCCAGTAGTGCTTGATGGCGACTTGAGAACGGGACGATATGGAAGGTCAGCTTTTCACGGTGGAAGTTATCGGCCG
Source organism: Triticum urartu (assembly GCF_003073215.2). Taxonomy (NCBI): domain Eukaryota; kingdom Viridiplantae; phylum Streptophyta; class Magnoliopsida; order Poales; family Poaceae; genus Triticum; species Triticum urartu. The sequence continues at coordinate 303,424,198 of NC_053024.1, read as the reverse complement.
AGCCGAATATGACTTCGAGCCGGAGAAAACCCATACAATGGGTGTCCGGACCAGGTATTACCCCTTGAAAGGAGGTTTTGCTGCGGCGGATTCTTGATGGGTTTATCCCCATGTGCTGGATTGTATCCTGATATATCAGGTTTAGTCCACTGCCGCCGTCCATAAGGACATTTGAAAATTGGAGTCCGCCAATTATTGGATCGAGTATCAAGGTAGTCCAGCCTACATTCTTGATATTTCTAGAATAATCTAGCTGATCGAAGATGATCGGTTTTGACAACCAGTGGCAGGACCCTTTGGGGATGGGCCGTGTGGTGCGTACCTTTACGGGCGCCGCATGTTTCTTTATGTGAAGTGAGTTCACTGTTTTTACTTCTTGTGGGAAGTTCTTTTGCTTCCTAGTGCTCTGCTTTTGGGGTTCGTCCTCGTCTTCGCTTGGTGTGTCGAGCCCCTTGTGTTCGGCATTGAGTCTGCCGGATTGTTTGAAAACCCAACAGTCTCTGTGGGTATGGTTAGCAGGCTTCCCGGGAGTACTGTGTATCTGACATATCCTGTCCAGGATTTTATTTAGGTTGGATGGATCGTCCCTGTTATCCTGTGGGGGCGATTTTGCCTGATTTTGTCGTGAGCCTTTGAATCCGGCCTTGACTGCCGTGCTCTTCGGACTTTTGTCCTTGGTCCAGCGACGGTCCTTGTTGCGTCGCGGTTTTCCGTTTCCATCCCTAGTTTCAGATGTACTTGGGTCGCTGGGGCTGCACCTTGCCAACCAGCTATCCTCCCCTGCACAAAAGCGGGTCATGAGGCTTGTTAGTACGTCCATTGTTCTTGGCTTTTCTTGGCCGAGGTGTCTGGCGAGCCATTCGTCTCGGACGTTATGCCTGAAAGCTGCTAAGGCTTCGGCGTCCGGACAGTCGACTATCTGATTCCTTTTAGTGAGGAATCTATTCCAGAACTGCCGAGCTGATTCTCCGGGTTGTTGAGTTATGTGACTGAGATCGTCTGCATCCGGAGGGCGGACATAGGTCCCTTGAAAGTTTGCCCGGAAAGCATCCTCGAGCTCTTCCCAGCTTCCAATTGTGTTTTCGGGAAGGCTTTTAAGCCAATGCCGGGCTGGCCCTTTAAGCTTAAGGGGTAAATATTTTATGGCGTGGAGATCGTCTCCTCTAGCCATGTGTATGTGGAGGATATAATCCTCGATCCAGACTCCAGGGTCTGTTGTTCCATCATATGCCTCTATGTTTACGGGTTTGAATCCCTCTGGAAATTCATAGTCCAGGACCTCATCGGTGAAACATAGGGGGTGTGCGGCGCCCCTGTATTTGGGTGTGCCGGATTCTGATGATGGCTTCGTAGCGTTGCTTATGAGAGCTTGCTTTCTTGGCCCATAAATGGACCTGACTGGGCCATGATGCGAATCCTTAAGTGGGTCGCATGCCGATTTAGGTGCGGCGCCGCTTGCCGCTTTATGGGGTCGTCTATCCGACCGTGTGGCTTTCTCATTTTTTGAATGCGAGGGCTCTAGGGCCTCTTCGTCGAATTCAGGCAATAGCTTTCTTTGGATAGCTTTTAGTGCGGCGACTGTCGCCGTATTTATCTGTGGTACTGATTACTTTGCTCCATCTAATCCGGAGTGCATCTTCCGCTGTTTTTAGCTTCCGCTTCTGCCTTTTTAGGCTGCGTGTAGTTGCAACGAGCCTCTCATGGAGATTCTTCTGCTCCATAGGTTTATCCGGCGTGAGGTCGTCCGGAATGCCATTTTTTCCGGAGGAGGGGTGTTCGGTTTCTCTATCCGTGTTGCCCTGTTTGGACGGTTGCTCTAAGGCCTACTCGTCGTCTACTGGCTCGTCCTGCTCTATGGCTGGGTTTTTGTCGTGGCGGGGCTTGGGTTGGCGTTTACGCCGACGCTTTGATTGCATTTCGGGGGGTCGATCTCCCGTCCCATCCCCTTTTTCCTCGTTGTCGCTTCCTTTAGGGGTATCCACCATGTACACATCATGGGATGAGGTGGCTGTCCAATGCCCTATGGGCGTTGGTTCGTCGGTATCTCCTGCATCGTCATCCATGCTGTCGATGTCTCCGGAGTCGAAGTTGAGCACGTCGTTTAAATTGTCGACAGTGGCTACCAAGTGGGTGGTGGGTGGGCTTTGAATTTCCTCAGCGTCCGCATCCCACCCTCGCTGACCGTAGTCCGGCCAGGGCTCTCCTGATAAAGAGAGAGACTTAAGGGAATTTAGGATGTCGCCAAAAGGCGAATGTTGAAAGATGTCTGCGGCGGTGAACTCCATTATCGGCGCCCAATCGGATTCGATCGGCAGGGGCGCGGGGGGTTCGGAGTTCGGAAAGGAGTCCAGATCCTCGGAGTCACGGATCATGCAGAGTGTGGGGCTAGCGTTCGGCTCGATCGCCTTTGAGATCGAAGCCCCCGAGGTGACGTCCAACCGCTCATCCTCGATTGGCGCAATAGGCTCCGAGTTAGGGGTCGGAACCGATGCGTGTGCGGCCTCCAGGACACTGTCCGGAGGCAGAGCTAGATCATACCCCTCGAAATAGTGCGTCGTGCTTGGCCGTGGCTCGAACCCGTCGAAGATCAAGTCTCCGCGGATGTCAGTCGTGTAGTTTAAGCTTCCAAACCTGACTTGATGGACAGGGGCGTAGCTTTCGATCTGCTCCAGGTGGCCGAGCGAATTGGCCCGCAGAGCGAAGCCGCCGAACACGAAGATCTGTCCGGGGAGAAAAGTCTCACCCTGGACCGTATCGTTGTTGATGATCAAAGGAGCCATCGGGCCTAAAGGCGACGACACAGAGGAACTCTCAATGAAAGCACCAATGTCGGTGTCAAAACCGGCGGATCTCGGATAGTGGGTCCTGAACTGTGCGTCTAGGCCGGATGGTAATAGGAGGCAGGGAACACGATGTTTTACCCAGGTTCGGGCCCTCTTGATGGAGGTAAAACCCTACGTCCTGCTTGATTAATATTGATGATATGGGTAGTACAAGAGTAGATCTACCACGAGATCAAGGAGGCTAGACCCTAGAAGCTAGCCTATGGTATGATTGTTGTATATGGAGTTGATTTCCTACGGACTACAACCCTCCGGTTTATATAGACACCGGATAGGGTTAGGGTTACATAGAGTCGGTTACAATGGTAGGAGATCTTGAATATCCGTATCGCCAAGCTTGCCTTCCACACCAAGGAAAGTCCCATCCGGACACGGGACGAAGTCTTCAATCTTGTATCTTCATAGTCCAGGAGTCCGGCTGAAGGTATAGTCCGGCTGAAGGTATAGTCCGGCTACCCGAACATCCCGTAATCCAGGACTCCCTCACCTGGCACTTCTAAAGATGATATAGCTCTTCATCTGTGTCATCGAATTCATTGTCGGAACATACGTCTACCGAGGGGGAACAATCACCGGCAAACACAGAAAGAACACATTCAATGTAATGCACAATATGATGCATGATCATGACATGTCAATATGATGTGTTTTGAGCTAATGCAACTAAAACTAGGGTGGTTTGAGCTTATTTGAATCAAAGATTCAAATAGAAGCCTAAACTATGAACTCATATAAGTGCATTATCATGTTTCATCTAAACAGCAAGGTTAGGTTGCTCTAACATGCATGAAACCAGTACAGATGGATAGATTGGATTTTTCTGATCATTTTACATATATAAATCTTTTCATTTGGAGTTACAGTTAATTTTCTAGGATTTTTAGAAGTTTTGGATATTTTCTGGAATTTCCTGATTATTTAAAAATCAGGAAAATCACTTACTGCGTCAGCATGACGTAGGTGTGACGTCAGCAGGTCAACTGGGTCGGCCAGGTCAAACCTCACCTGTGGGATCCACTGGTCAGTGATACAGTGTCAACTAGAGAGGCTGACGTGTGGGTCCGGCCAATGCTGACGTGGCCAAGTCAACGTTGACAGGCGGGCCCCTTGAGATTAGTACTAATCTAACAGAGAAGTTAAACTAATTAATTTAGGCACTGGGGCCCACATGTCAGTGAGAGGGGGGGTTAATTAGTGCTAACAATGGTGTTTAGCCGGTGACTAATCGCCGGCGCTAGGCAGTGCACGGCGGCGATCACTGGCCGACCGTTTCCGGCCACGGCTTGTCATGTAGGTGGGTTCGCTGGAATGCCCACAGTGCGGTGCGTTAGGTGGTACTAGTGGCAGCTGCTGGGGAGGGCTGTAGCATCGCCGGCGTCGAGGTGGGCGGCAGCGGCGCTCGGGCACATGTGGGCAACGGTGCTGCGGGGCACGAGCGAGCAAGGTGAAGGTCTAGGCAACCTCCTGGGATCACGAGGAGCTTGATGCGGTGCGAAGGCGCGGCTGTCTCGAGCTCAGGCCATGACGGCGGCAAGGCAGGTGGCGGCCGGAGCTCGGCTAGCATGGCCTAGGCGCTAGGGTGCGGGAACGGCAGCGGGAAAGGGGGGAAAGAATCAGGGGCTCACAGCGCATCGGATGGGGTCGTCGACGAGCTCGGGGACAGACGGTTGACGGCGAATCGACGAAGACGGCCAACGAGCAGATGCGATGGTGACAAGCTCGAAGGCGGCGATTCCAGGCATCCGAGGACATGTGTTGCAGCGTGGAGCTTCACATCATCGAGGCGGGTCAAGGGAACACGTCCACGAGGCAAGGGGACGGTAGTGGGCACGGTGTTTTGCGGCGGCGCTTTTCGGCTCGTTTGGGCGCCCGTGAGAGAGAGAGCAGAGGGGAGGGGAGAGACCGCGTGAGAGAGAGAGAGCAGAGAGGTGCGTGGCATCTCTAGGGCGACATCGGGGAAGCGGCAGCAAGCAGGAGGTGGCACGCGCGTGCCGGCGTGCCGCGGCCACACGCTCTCTGTCCTTCTGGCGCGCCGAGGAAGATGACTGGCAAGGTGGGCTCGGGTGGGCTGCACAGAAGCTGGGCCGACTACAGTAGCAGGCCGCCAGGTACGTTTCTATTCTGTTATATTTCTGTTTTGTTTTGTTTTTATTTATTCATTTTGCCACTGATTCAAAATTCAAAATAAATTCAAAACAGGGAAAAAACCTTATGAATATTTTTATGTTGCCATTATGGACTTTTCCAGAGGCACATAAATAATTACAGGGCCTTTTGAATTATATTCTATAAAAAATGAATATAATCCAAAACTCAAATACTTATTGATTTAATTTCAAAGTCCCAAAATAATTCCTTCAAAAATGTTCACTATTTTTGGTTTGGTCTCAAAGCCTTCCCAAAATTATCAAACATTTATGAAGTCATTTTGGAAACAATGAATGCCATTTAAAGGGTTCTTGCCCTTCTTTAAAAATGATTTCTGAGGCTTTCAATTTCCTCATTTCAAGTTTCTTGAAAATAACAGGATGTGTGATGCTCACTGATGCAACTATCTGCAAACAATTCTAGGGCTGTCACAACTCACCCCCACTAAACAAGAATCTCATCCCGAGATTCAAGCGTGGGGAAAAAAGAAGGGGGAACACAAACTAACACGATCTTCATGATCCAGGTGGCACTTCATAAGAACGTTGATTCGATCACCATCATTGCCTCGATGTCTTGCCCCGAGAACTCCAACTAACATGACAATGAGAAGAAAGAGAAAACTCTAGAAGGATCGACCTTATCGAAGATCGAACAACTCAGGATCAACTCACGGAGTGAGACATTGAAACATCTCTCGAGCTGAGACATGAAGTACACATCTAGAGGGGTGGAGTGGAACAGATGGCGAGGGTTCACTAGGTAGACAACAATTCCACACCTAAGAGGGTGTTGAACGGTTGTCAACATAGCGAGGATTTGAGTTGCCATGATACTTAAGTGGCAAAAAGAGTTACTTTTGATCCAGAGATCAATAAAATTCTCTATACCAGCCTAGGGAAAATCTCGAGCAATCTTTTGAAGGAGTTAGAAAGAATGACATACCCTGACTAGAATGGATGATGTGGACTACCTTGTTGAAGACAACGCAATGGAAGATTTTTGCTTATCATCAGAAATGGATGGGACCCATGGTAGGACCACTTCTAAAGATGATCCTGAACAACAATTGCTGATAAGGGCAGCCCATGGGAAATTGGCACAAGGCGGTGCGAGCTGGGAACAAAATGCAAATGTCGGGAATGTTCCAACCATCATATCTGCATGAGATTCAGATCTGGTTGGTGTCAGAATATTCCAGACTCATCATGTCTGGAAGGAAAGTTCGCAACACAATTCTATGAGATGACGTTGCGAGATTCTCGGGAAACAGACTATGGTAGTAAGCTCCAAAACATGAGCTGGTTCTGCTACACACATGTGAACACGCTGTCCCAGACAAGCATGACCACATAGTAGTCTTATAATAAAACACCACCGAGTTTAGGTGGGGAACCATCGTCAAGGATATCAAAGTCCTTGCATAAGGCATGTTCTTAAGAAGGAACTTCTTCTCCTTGAACAAGTCATTCAGTGGCTTGGTGTGCTAGGAAACACATATAGAATGGAGGCGTCCAACCTATCAAACCATAGAGTACTTCGCACATGCGTGACTAACTTGGGATGATTCCAGAGGAAGCAAAAACAATCTTTCTCGTATTCACGGCGGCAACTTGCATAGAATGCGCATGGATTCGAGGAAGTCACTTCTTCCATCCAAGCATAAGCTTCATGAATGGAACACGAAGCATTGCTTACAAAGTTTCCAACACTAATTTACATGTTCAACATGAATCATAGACAAGATGAAATTGTTGTCAATGAGATCAACAACAAACCATCCAGGCTTCCATATAGATGGAATTCCATAATTAAGTGAACACGGTGATAGCATTGGTCAGACCAAAGGATGTAATGGTGTATGCCCGAGGGATCAACCACGAGTAAGACAACATTACGAACATCGTTGGTTCTGATTTGATTTGAGGATAGCCCACACTCAAATCAAAGTTTGGATAAGATAATAGATCCAATAACTTATCACGAGGACCAATCTATGAAGATTTTATCTTTCTTCAACACAGACACACACACACATAAAAGTTATCCCTTAACACGAACTAAGTCAGACAAGCTTTTATCTTCCAACTCTCCAAGTTTTTGTTTAGCTTAACCAACTAGCTCAGGGGTATCCAACACGGATTCTTGGAGAAGGAGTGGTTTACAAGAAACAAACTTGATCACGAACTCAACATAGCGGTCAGGTGACAACCTTGTAACACTTCTGAGAAGATATTCGGAAAATCACGAACCACCAAAATGTTATTAAGCTCGGGAGCAATATTGCTTTCGAGGCAAGATGATATGATCAAAAGAGCGAGGGATTGACACAATCCTAACTCATTTATCGAAAAGTGCACTGGGAATAAGGCTAGGTAGCATGATCAATCTTAGGATGATGATTCAGTAACCAACACGCTAAGAATGAAATTATTGTCCATTAACTACCAAGCAACGGAGTTGCTAGGAGTATAGCTTTCACGCATCATGATTCACTTGTCGGATAACATGGGGACCAAGGAATGAATAACGATGGCAAGAAGTATCACTGTATCAAGAGTTCATAGGATGGTGTGCAATTTCCATGACATTCTTGATATAAAGATGGTAATACTCCAAGGTAGAACAGAATCAAAAGTTGGATTGGCATTTGATTTGCGGATTACAACTACTTTGACCCCATCCTGGATATGGATGAGGTACTGGAGCCTGTTTCTCCTAGTCATTCTGGAATAGAATGGCTTGACAAACCACAAGAGTAATAGGCATCGATAACATGAGTGCACGACTACTCCTGACTACAAATTGATAGACAGAGGTCAAAAAACAACTAATGAGGGACAACTCAAAGAACATATGATTTTCTGAGTTGTGGATTGCTACGTCTTGGCTTGCGTTGGTTTTCCCCGAAGAGGAAGGGATGATGCAGCTGAGTAGCGTAAGTATTTCCCTCAGTTTTTGAGAACCAAGGTATCAATCCAGTAGGAGGCCACGCTCAAGTCCCTCGTACCTGCACAAAACGATAGCTACTCGCAACCAACGCGATTAGGGGTTGTCAAGCCCTTCACGGTCACTTACGAGAGTGAGATCTGATAGATAGAATATTTTTGGTATTTTTGGTATAAAGATGCAAAGTAAAGAAGTAAAGGCAAAGTAAATAGCAAAACAATATAAAAGTGATGGAGATTGATATGATGAGAATAGACCCGGGGGCCATAGGTTTCACTAGTGGCTTCTCTCAAGAGCATAAGTATTCTACGGTGGGTGAACAAATTATTGTTGAGCAATTGATAGAATTGAGCATAATTATGAGAATATCTAGGCATGATCATGTATATAGGCATCATGTCCGTGACAAGTAGACCGAAATGATTCTACATCTACTACTATTACTCCACTCATCGACCGCTATCCAGCATGCATCTAGAGTATTGAGTTAAAAATAGAGTAATGCCTTAAGCAAGATGACATGATGTAGAGAGATAAATTCATGCAATATGAAATAAACCCCATATTGTTATCCTCGATGGCAACGATGCAATACGTGCCTTGCTGCCCCTTCTGTCACTGGGAAAGGACACCGCAAGATCGAACCCAAAGCTAAGCACTTCTCCCATGGCAAGAACTACCAATCTAGTTGGCCAAACCAAACGGATAATTTGAAGAGACTTGCAAAGATAACCAATCATGCATAAAAGAATACAGAGAAGATTCAAATATTATTCATAGATAGACTTGATCATAAACCCAAAATTCATCGGTCTCAACAAACACACCACAAAAAGAAGATTACATCGGATAGATCTCCACGAGAGAGGGGGATAACTTTGTATTGAGATTCAAAGAGAGAGAAGAAGCCATCTAGCTACTAACTATGGACCCGAATGTCTGAGGTAAACTACTCACACTTCATCGGAGGGGCTATGGTGATGTAGAAGCCCTCCGTGATGACGGCCCTCTTCCGGCGGAGCTCCGGAACACGCCCCAAGATGGGATCTCGTGGATACAGAAAGTTGCGGCGGTGGAATTAGGTTTTTGGCTCCTGTTCTGATCGTTTGGGAGTACGTGTGTATATATAGGAGGAAGGAGTACGCCGGAGGAGCAACGAGGGGCCCACGAGGCAGGGGGCGCGCCCTAGGGGCCCCCCCCCCACCCTCGTGGTCGCCTCTTTTGTTCCTTGGAGCAGGGTCCAAGTCTCCTGGATCACATTCGGTGAGAAAATCACGTTCCCGAAGATTTTATTCCGTTTGGACTCCGTTTGATATTACGTTTCTTCGGAACACTGAAATAGGCAAAAAACAGCAATTCTGGGCTGGGCCTCCGGTTAATAGGTTAGTCCCAAAAATAATATGAAAGTGGAAAATAAAGCCCAATATAGTCCAAAACAGTAGATAATATAGCATGGAGCAATCAAAAATTATAGATACGTTGGAGACGAATCAGGCATCCACAAGCTTAATTCCTGCTCATCCTCGAGTAGGTAAATGATAAAAAGAGAATTTTTGATGCGGAGTGCTACTTGGCATAATTTCAATGTAAATCTTCTTAATTGTGGTATGAATATTCAGATTAGAAAGATTCAAGACAAAGGTTTATATTGACATAAGAAATAATAATACTTCAAGCATACTAACAAAGTAATTATGTCTTCTCAAAATAACATGGCCAAAGAAATTTATCCCTACAAAATCATATAGTCTGGCTATGCTCCATCTTCCCCACACAAAGTATTTAAATCATGCACAACCCCGATGACAAGCCAAGCAATTGTTTCATACTCTAACTTTTTCAAACCTTTTTCAATCTTCACGCAATACATGAGCGTGAGCCATGGACATAGCACTATGGGTGGAATAGAATGGTGGTTGTGGAGAAGACAAAAAGGGAGAAGATAGTCTCACATCAACTAGGCCTATCAATGGGCTATGGAGATGCCCATCAATAGATATCAATGTGAGTGAGTAGGGATTGCCATGCAACGGATGCACTAGAGCTATAAGTATATGAAATCTCAAAAAGAAACTAAGTGGGTGTGCATCCAACTTGCTTGCTCATGAAGACCTAGGGCAATTTGAGGAAGCCCATCATTGGAATATACAAGCCAAGTTCTATAATAAAAGTTTCCCACTAGTATATGAAAGTGATAACATGAGAGACTCTCTACTATGAAGATCATGGTGCTACTTTGAAGCACAAGTGTGGTAAAAGGATAGTAACATTGTCCCTTCTCTCTTTTTCTCTCATTTTTTTAATTTGGGCCTTTTCTCTTTTTTATGGCCTTTCTTTTTTATTTTTTTATTTGGGCTTCTTTGGCCTCTTTTATTTTTTTATTTTTCATCCGGAGTCTCATCCCGACTTGTGGGGGGATCATAGTCTCCATCATCCTTTCCTCACTGGGACAATGCTCTAAAAATGATGATCATCACACTTCTATTTATTTACAACTCAATGATTACAACTCGATGCTAGAACAAAAGATTACTCTATATGAATGCCTCCGGCGGTGTACCGAGATATGCAATGAATAAAGAGTGACAAGTATGAAAATTATGAACGGTGGCTTTGCCACAAATACTATGTCAACTACATGATCACGCTAGGCAATATGACATGATGGATGTGTCATGATAAACGGAACGGTGGAAAGTTGCATGGCAATATATCTCTGAACGGCTATGGAAATGCCATAATAGGTAGGTATGGTGGCTGTTTTGAGGAAGGTATATGGTAGGTGTATGATACCGGCGAAAGGTGCGCGGTATTAGAGATGCTAGCAAAGGTGGAAGGGTGAGAGTGCGTATGATCCATGGACTCAACATTAGTCATAAAGAACTCATGTACTTATTGCAAAAATCTAGAAGTTATAAAAGCAAAGTACTACGCGCATGCTCCTAGGGGGATAGATTGGTAGGAAAAGACCATCGCTCGTCCCCGACCGCCACTCATAAGGAAGACAATCAATAAATAAATCATGCTCCGACTTCATCACATAACGGTTCACCATACGTGCATGCTACGGGAATCACAAACTTCAACACAAGTATTCTTTAAATTCACAACTACTCAACTAGCATGACTTTAATATTATCACCTCCATATCTCAAAACAATTATCATGCTTCAATCTTTTCTTAGTATTCAACACACTCAAAAGAAAGTTTCACAAATCTAGAATACCAAGCATATTATTATTAAGCAAATTACCATGCTATTAAGATACTCTCAAAATAATTTAAGTGAAGCATGAGAGATCAATAGTTTCTTTAAAACAAATCCACCACCGTGCTCTAAAATATCTAAGTGAAGCACATAGAGCAAAATTATAACGCTCAAAAGATACAAATGAAGCACATAGAGCAAAACTATTTATCTCAAAAGATATAAGTGAAGCACATAGAGTATTCTATCAAATTTTAATTCATGTATGGCTCTCTAAAAAGGTGTGTACAGCAAGGATGCTTGTGGTATACTAGAAAACAAAGACACAAATAATACAAGACGCTCCAAGCAAAACACATATCATGTTGGTGAATAAAAATATAGCTCCAAGTAAAGTTACCGATGGAAGTGGACGAAAAGAGGGGATGCCTTCCGGGGCATCCCCATGCTTTGACTTTTTGGTGTCCTTGGATTATCTTGGGGGTTCCATGGGAATCCCCAATCTTAGGTTCTTGCCACTCCATGTTCCATAATCCATCAAATTCTTACCCAAAACTTGAAAACTTCACAACACAAAACTTAAAATAGAAAACTCGTGAGCTCCATTAGTGAAAGAAAACAAAAGGACCACTTCAAGGTACTGTAATGAACTCATTATTTATTTATATTGGTGTTAAACCTACTGTATTCCAACTTCTCTATGGATTATAAACTATTTTACTAGCCATAGATTCATCAAAATAAGCAAACAACACATGAAAAACAGAATCTATCAAAAACAGAACAGTCTGTAGTAATCTGTAGCTAGCGCAAGATCTGGAACCCCAAAAATTCTAAAATAAAATGCTGGACGTGAGGAATTTATCTATTAATCATCTGCAAAAAGAGTTAACTAAATATCACTCTCCAAATAAAAATGGCAGCAGTTCTCATCAGTGCTAAAGTTTCTGTTTTTTACAGCAAGTTCAACAAGACTTTCCCCAAGTCTTCCCAACGGTTCTACTTGGCACAAACACTAATTAAACACAAAAAACACAACCAAAACAGAGGCTAGATAATTTATTTATTACTAAACAGGAGCAAATAGCAAGGAATAAAAATAAAATTGGGTTGCCTCCCAACAAGCGCTATCGTTTAACGCCCCTAGCTAGGCATAACGAGCAAGAATAGATCTAGGTATTGCCATCTTTGGTAGGCAATCCATAAGTGGCTCTCATGATAGTTTCATATGGTAATTTTATTTTATTTCTTGGAAAGTGTTCCATGCCCTTTTTTAATGGATATTTAAATCTAATATTCCCTTCCTTCATATCAATAATCGCACCAACCGTTCTAAGGAAAGGTCTACCAAGAATAATAGGGCAAGAAGGATTGCAATCTATATCAAGAACAATGAAATCTACGGGCACATAATTCCTATTTGCAACAATAATAACATCATTAATTCTTCCCATAGGTTTATTAATAGTGGAATCCGCAAGATGCAAGTTTAGAGAGCAATCATCAAAATTACGAAAATCTAGTAAATCACACAAAGTCTTGGGAATAGTAGAGACACTAGCACCCAAATCACACAAAGCATAAAACTCATGATCTTTAATTTTAATTTTAATAGTTGGTTCCCACTCATCATAGAGTTTTCTAGGGATAGAAACTTTCAACTCAAGTTTTTCTTCATAAGATTTCATCAAGGCATCAATAATATGTTCGGTGAAGGCTTTATTTCGACTATAAGCATGTGGAGAATTTAGCACGGATTGCAACAAGGAAATACAATCAATTAAAGAGCAACTTTCATAATTAAATTCCTTGAAATCCAATATAGTGGGTTTAGCAACATCTAGATTTTTATTTCTTTCAATCCCACTTTCATCAATTTCATCATTAAGATCTAAATACTCCGAATTTTTAGAACGCCTTCTAGGTAAAGGAAGATCATATTCAGTTTCATCAAGATTCATATTGCAAAATAAAGATTTAATTGGAGACACATCAATAACTTTTAGATCTTTATCTTGATTTTCATAGGAATTGGAAGAACATGCTTTAATAAAGGCCTCTTTGGAAGCACGCATCCTAGCGGTTCTTTCTTTACACTCATCAATTGAAATTCCCATGGCTTTAAGAGACTCATTGATATCATGCTTAGGTGGAATAGATCTAAGTTTCAAAGCATCAACATCAAGAGCAATTCTATCAACGTTCTAGCCAAATCATCAATCTTAAGAAATTTTTCTTCAATCATAGCATTAAAATTCTTTTGCGAAGAAATAAATTCTTTAATATTAGATTCAAAATCAGAGGGCATCTTATTATAATTTCCATAAGAGTTGTCGTAGGAATTCCCATAATTATTAGAAGGATTACTAGGATAAGGCCTAGGATTAAAATTCCCTCTATAAGCGTTGTTACCAAAATTATTCCTACCAACAAAATTCACATCCATAGATTCATTGTTATTCTCAATCAAAGTAGACAAAGGCATATCATTAGGATCAGAGGAAACACTCTTAGTAGCAAATAATTTCATAAGTTCATCCATCTTTCCACTCAACACATTAATTTCTTCTATCGCATGGACTTTTTTATTAGATGATCTTTCAGTGTGCCATTGAGAATAATTAACCATAATATTATCTAGGAGTTTAGTAACATCTCGTAAAGTGATTTTCATAAAAGTACCTCCCGCGGCCGAATCTAAAAGATTTCTAGAAGCAAAATTCAATCTGGCATAAAAATTATGTATAATCATCCACAAATTCAAACCATGAGTAGGGCAATTACGTATCATTAATTTCATTCTCTCCCAAGCTTGTGCAACATGTTCATGATCAAGTTGTTTAAAGTCCATAATATCGTTTCTAAGAGAGATGATCTTAGTGGGAGGAAAATACTTAGAGATAAAAGCATCTTTGCACTTGTTCCATGAATCAATACTATTCTTAGGCAAAGACGAAAACCAAGCTTTAGCACGATCTCTAAGCGAAAAAGGAAATAGCTTCAATTTAACGACATCATTATTGACATCTTTTTTATTGTGCATATCACATAAATCAACGAAGCTATTCAGATGAGTAGCGGCATCTTCACTAGGAAGGCCGGCGAATTGATCTTTCATAACAAGATTCAACAAAGCAGTATTAATTTCACAAGATTCAGCATCGGTAAGAGGAGCAATCGGAGTGCTAAGGAAATCATTATTATTAGTATTGGTGAAGTCACACAATTTGGTAGTATATTGAGCCATCGCGACAAACAAGCAATCTAAGACACGAGCAAACAAGAGCAAACGGGCAAAAGAGGCAAATAGAGAGAGGGGATAGAGAGAGAGAGGGCAAATAAAACGGCAAGGGTGAATTGGGGGGAGGGGAAAACGAGAGGCAAATGGCAAATAAAGTAATGCGAGAGATAAGGATTGTGATGGGTACTTGGTATGTTGACTTTTGCGCAGACTCCCCGGCAACGGGGCCAGAAATCCTTCTTGCTACGTCTTGAGCTTGCGTTGGTTTTCCCCGAAGAGGAAGGGATGATGCAGCAGAGTAGCGTAAGTATTTCCCTCAGTTTTTGAGAACCAAGGTATCAATCCAGTAGGAGGCCACGCTCAAGTCCCTCGTACCTGCACAAAACGATAGCTACTCGCAACCAATGCGATTAGGGGTTGTCAAGCCCTTCACGTTCACTTACGAGAGTGAGATCTGATAGATAGAATATTTTTGGTATTTTTGGTATAAAGATGCAAAGTAAAAAAGTAAAGGCAAAGTAAATAGCAAAACAATATAAAAGTGATGGAGATTGATATGATGAGAATAGACCCGGGGGCCATAGGTTTCACGAGTGGCTTCTCTCAAGAGCATAAGTATTCTACGGTGGGTGAACAAATTACTGTTGAGCAATTGATAGAATTGAGCATAATTATGAGAATATCTAGGCATGATCATGTATATAGGCATCACGTCCGTGACAAGTAGACCGAAACGATTCTGCATCTACTACTATTACTCCACTCATCGACCGCTATCCAGCATGCATCTAGAGTATTAAGTTAAAAACAGAGTAACGCCTTAAGCAAGATGACATGATGTAGAGAGATAAATTCATGCAATATGAAATAAACCCCATCTTGTTATCCTCGATGGCAATGATGCAATACGTGCCTTGCTGCCCCTTCTGTCACTGGGAAAGGACACCGCAAGATCGAACCCAAAGCTAAGCACTTCTCCCATGGCAAGAACTACCAATCTAGTTGGCCAAACCAAACGGATAATTCGAAGAGACTTGCAAAGATAACCAATCATGCATAAAAGAATTCAGAGAAGATTCAAATATTATTCATAGATAGACTTGATCATAAACCCACAATTCATCGGTCTCAACAAACACACCACAAAAAGAAGATTACATCGAATAGATCTCCACGAGAGAGGGGGAGAACTTTGTATTAGATGCAAAGAGAGAGAAGAAGCCATCTAGCTACTAACTATGGACCCGAAGGTCTGAGGTAAACTACTCACACTTCATCGGAGGGGCTATGGTGATGTAGAAGCCCTCCGTGATGACGGCCCTCTTTCGGCGGAGCTCCGGAACAAGCCCCAAGATGGGATCTCGTGGATACAGAAAGTTGCGGCTGTGGAATTAGGTTTTTGGCTCCTGTTCTGATTGTTTGGTGGTACGTGTGTATATATAGGAGGAAGAAGTACGCCGGAGGAGCAACGAGGGGCCCACGAGGCAGGGGGAGCGCCCTAGGGGGGCGTCCCCCACCCTCGTGACCGCCTCTTTTGTTCCTTGGAGCAGGGTCCAAGTCTCCTGGATCACGTTCGGTGAGAAAATCACGTTCCCGAAGATTTTATTCCGTTTGGACTCCGTTTGATATTCCGTTTCTTTGAAACACTGAAATAGGCAAAAAAAAAGCAATTCTGGGCTGGGCCGCCGGTTAATAGGTTAGTCCCAAAAATAATATAAAAGTGGAAAATAAATCCCAATATAGTCCAAAACAGTAGATAATATAGCATGGAGCAATCAAAAATTATAGATACGTTGGAGACGTATCATGGATGCATGGATTAGTATGTCGACCGAGCTCAACATTTCTTCCGATAACCCATGCAGAAAGGTAGAACTGGCAGATTCACAATGTAGAACGAAGAACTCATCAAGAGCACTCTGATTGTGATATTTTGATCCAACAAACTTCTGCCATAAGTGGTTCATAGTATTTGGAAGAAGGAAATACCACGGACCTCGAGGACTAATGCAAAGGTTACTAATAACCTAAAGGAACGAGCAAACACTATCAACATGAAGTAAGTAGGGTGAATCTCGAGTTCAAAAACCCAGGAATAGAATGCCTACTAACTAATGGCATCACGGGATGCTTCGGGATTAATAGCCAGAATCATCACACTGGGAATACAAAGAATTGCTAGATTACTAGGTGACTCCCTAAGACACCTAGGGTCATAATAATAGCTCCAACATATATGTCGAGGCAATAGAGTACCTCAACTCATCGATTAGTGTGGTTGAACTGGCCCAAAGGGACATTGGGAACGGAAAGAAGGGATTTGCAAATGCATCAGACTATTTAGAAACCTGGGATGACTCAGACAGCATAACGGTTGTAAATGCTCAAAAATATTTTAGACATCCTGCAAAATGGTGGCATAACCACTCAACAACATCATATCAGGGTTCTGAGGCCATTTAACAACACACTGGAGTAGTAGAAACTGAACTGAGGCTTGAGACCAACAATCCTACGAATCTACGGATTAGTAACACGTGATCCTGATAGAAAGATGAGAAGCCTAGTTCTTAATCCCCATAGAAGAGAAGAGGGTGACTCAGATCAGAAGGCATAAGGTATAAGGAGTAAAAAGAGTCTTACTTTCCCTTCCACAATCAATTCCCTTACATAACTAAAGCATTTCTAGACACGACTTCGGCCAGTTTGGCTTGGTAATCCTACAGGCAGTCAGGCTCTGATACCAAAGCTGTCAGGACCCCGATTCCAAGTCACATCGATCTAGCCGGTAACACCTCATATCACTTTGCGGCCCCACGCATGGTATTCCCACGGGTGTCGCCTTACCATGGCCCAGGATCGTTTGCACCTTTTGGCTCACGTATATGATAGTGTCGCTAGCATCCATATGACAGAGAACCCGGGCCGACATGACTAGTCGTGAACCCAAAGTGGCACTAACTTACGGAGACATGCATACATGAATCAACATCGAGCATGTCGGTCAACAGCATGCGAATCCAGGCTGTAGCGCTGGGCTAACAGGACTCTGGGAAACCGGGCTGTAGCAGGCTAGGCAGGACTCCGGATGTCACCGTGTGACATTTCCCCAAAGGGACAAACACAGGAACTAAGTGAATCACATGCCGGCCAGTCAAGTGTTCCGGAGCAGTAGTGCTGGGCTAGCAGGACTCCGGTGAACCGGGCTGTAGCGGACTACTATGGCATCATGGAAGCACAAGACTACATTTCCCCATAAGAGAGGCTACCAAGGATAAACAACTAGGTTGTCGGATCCCACACATACCAAGCATTCCAATCATACAAACAATATGCTCGATATGTGCGAATACAACATGGCATCACAACATAACTCTACGACTCAAGTATTTATTAAATAGGCTCCGAGGAGCGAGATATTACAAACATGGGTATCATGACCCAACATTCAGAGCATACAAGTCAAAGCACATGCGGAAGCTTAACATGTCTGAGTACAGACATCTACAAATGAAAAAGGCTGAGAAGCCTGACTATCTACCAGATCCTGCCGGGGGCACAAGATCGTAGCTGAGGTATCAAGCTAAACGTCGAAGTCCACATGGAACTACTAGCGAGGCCGACGTCCCTCTGCAAAACATAAAAATAGGCAAACGTGAGTACAAATGTACCCAGCAAGACTTACATCAGAACTAACTACATATGCATCGGTATCAATAATGGGGGTAGTGGAGTTTAACTACAGCAAGCCAGCTTTGACTTAGTGGCTAACCTGAACTACGACTGCAGGCAACTCTTTTGAGGTGGCGCACACGAGTCCTCATATTCACCATGTCAATACACCACTATGGATCTGCTCCCGTCTCCCTACGAGAACGCCATCCATAGCACTCACGCTTATCTTGCGCATTTTAGAGTATCGACTTTCACTTTTCTATGAACTGTTATAGGCAACCCAGAAGTCCTTTACCGCGGACACGGCTATTCGAATAGATCATTTATAACCCTGCAGGGGTGTACTTCTTCACACACGCTCTCGCCACTTACCACCATGTACACGTCGTGTATCTCGGCAACCTTCAAGTGGGAGCCTGGCGAGGGAGTCGGCCACGACCTGACTAACCACACAAGTTTCTAGTCCAGGTTTATCGCCTATTCGGGTTCCATCCGCGAGGAGATCCGGCCGGAGTTTCGCTCACAGCCCCAAACGATGTGTGCAGGGTTCCCGAGACACCAAACGGGCACCCGGTACACCGTGCCACGGTGTATCTACCGCATCATAACCCACCCCTAGGGTCAGTGCTACACACGGCCGCCAACACATATCCTATAAACACCAGAAACTAGTTGCAACTCCTGGACAGAGGACTAGGGCAGTTAATAACTCGAGATGGTCAATTAAGGATCCCAATGAGCGGTAGTAGCTTTTCATGGATCACAAACACATAACTCAGTTCCTGAGGACGGTTTCAATGAGACAACCCACCATGTACTCCTACATGGCCTCTCACCGCTACCTTTACCAAATCGTGTTCACACACTTAGCTCACACACAGTAGGACATGTTCATCGCCATTCCAATTCATCCGCGATGAATCAGACCTGACTCAACTCTAAGCAATAGCAGGCATGCAAACAAGCATGAATAAGTAGGCACATCATGGCTCAAACAACTCCTACTCATGCTAGTGGGTTTCATCTATTTACTGTGGCAATGACAGGTCATGCAGAGGAAAGGGGTTCAACTACCGCAGCATGTAACAGTTGAATCGTTGTTGTCGTAATGCAGTAAAAGAGAGCAGTAGCGAGAGAGTGGGATTGTATCGGAATGAACACGGGGGTTTTGCTTGCCTGGCACTTCTAAAGATGATATAGCTCTTCATCGGTGTCATCGAATTCATCGTTGGAACATACGTCTACCGAGGGGGAACAATCACCGGCAAACACAGAAAGAACACATTCAATGCAATGCACAATATGATGCAAGATCATCACATGTCAATGTGATGTGTTTTGACCTAATGCAACTAAAACCAGGGTGGTTTGAGCTTATTTGAATCAAAGATTCAAATACAAGCCTAAACTATGAACTCATATAAGTGGATTATCATGTTTCATCTAAACATCAAGGTTAAGTTGCTCTAACATGCATCAGACCTGTACACATGGATAGATTGGATTTTTCTGATCATTTTACATATATAAATCTTTTCATTTGGGGTTACGGTTAATTTTCTATGATTTTTAGAAGTTTTGGATATTTTCTGGAATTTTCTGATTATTTAAAAATCCAGAAAATCACTTACTGCGTCAGCATGACATAGGTGTGATGTCAGCAGGTCAACTGGGTCGGCCAGGTCAAACCTGACCTATCGGATCCACTGGTCCGTGATACAGTGTCAACTAGAGAGGCTGACATGTGGGTCCGGCCAATGCTGACGTGGCCAAGTCAACGTTGACAGGCGGGCCCCCTGAGATTAGTACTAATCTAACAGAGAAGTTAAACTAATTAATTTAGGCACTAGGGCCAACATGTCAGTGAGAGGGGGGGTTAATTAGTGCTAACAATGGTGTTTAGCCGGCGAGTAATCGCCGGCGCTAGGCAGTGCACGGCGGCGATCGCTGGCCGGCCGTTTCCGGCCACGGCTTGTCATGCGGGTGGGTTCGCTGGAATGCCCACAGTGCGGCGTGTCGGGTGGTACAAGTGGCAGCTGTTGGGGAGGGCTGTAGCATCGCCGGAGTCGAGGTGGGCGGCAGTGGCGCTCGGGCACATGTGGGCAACGGTGCTACGGGGCACGAGCGAGCAAGGTGAAGGTCTACGCAACCTCCTGGGATCATGAGGAGCTTGATGCGGTGCGAAGGCGCGGCTGTCTCGAGCTCAGGCCATGACGGCGGCAAGGCAGGCGGCGGCCAGAGCTCGGCTAGCACGGCCTAGGCGCTAGGGTGCGGGAACGGCAGCGGGAAAGGGGGGAAAGAATCAGGGGCTCACAGCGCATCGGATGGGGTCGTTGATGAGCTCGGGGACGGACGGTTGACGGCGAATCGACGAAGACGGCCAACGAGCAGATGCGACGATGACAAGCTCGAAGGCGGCGATTCCAAGCATCCGAGGACATGTGTTGCAGCGTGGAGCTTCACATCATCGAGGCGGGTCAAGGGAACACGTCCACGGGGCAAGGGGACACTAGTGGGCACGGTGTTTTGCGGCGGCGCTTTTCGGCTCGTTTGGGCGCCCGTGAGAGGGAGAGCAGAGGGGAGGGGAGAGACCGCGTGAGAGAGAGAGCAGAGAGGTGCGTGGCATCTCCAGGGCGACATCGGGGAAGCAACAGCAAGCAGGAGGTGACGCGCGCGTGCCGGCGTGCCGCGGCCACACGCGCTCTGTCCTTCTGGCGCGCCGAGGAAGATGACTGGCAAGGTGGGCTCGGGTGGGCTGCTCAGAAGCTGGGCCGACTACAGTAGTAGGCCGCGAGGTACGTTTCTGTTCTGTTATATTTCTGTTTTGTTTTGTTTTTATTTATTCATTTTGCCACTGATTCAAAATTCAAAATAAATTCAAAACAGGGAAAAAACCTTATGAATATTTTTATGTTGCCATTATGGACTTTTCCAGAGGCACATAAATAATTCAAGGGCCTTTTGAATTATATTCTATAAAAAATGAATATAATCCAAAACTCAAATACTTATTGATTTAATTTCAAAGTACCAACATAATTCCTTCAAAAATGTTCACTATTTTTGGTTTGGTCTCAAAGCCTTGCCAAAATTATCAAACATTTATGAAGTCATTTTGGAAACAATGAATGCAATTTAAAGGGTTCTTGCCCTTCTTTTAAAATGATTTCTGAGGCTTTCAATTTCCTCATTTCAAGTTTCTTGAAAATAACAGGATGCATGATGCTCACTGATGCAACTATCTGCAAACAATTATAGGGCTGTGACACCAAGACCCTCCTTTTACCGAACGGTGGACGGCCACCTCCACATACGACATATACATGGTAGATAAACCCAAAGAGGATGACGAAGATGGCAAGAAGAATCTGGTTGAGGATAAGCCTGCCAAAGCACCTCCAAAGTGTCGACATCAGCGACACCATTCAGAATCGCACCGTGAAAAAGACAGCAATACCGGCACCGAAGACAATAACACTCCGGAGAACGCCGAAGACCCCGAAGCCCCTGTCGAACCAACATCCGAACAGGATGATTGGGAGGATGGACAAGTTAATCCCGACGATCCGGTCAAGAACGAGGACTCAGAGGATAGTAGTTACCTACCGATCTCCGAAGAGGATGTGATCCTCGACGACGAAGAGTTCATCGTCCCAGAGGAATCCCTCGAACAAGAGCACTTAAGCGCCGGCTAATCGCCACTACAAAAAGCCTGAAAAAGAAGTAGCAACAGCTTCAAGCTTATCAGGATTTGCTCAACAAAAAATGGACTAACATCCTGGCAGCCGAGGAATATGGCCTCGCACCCCCAAAGAGTTACCCAAGAGCAAGCTACTTCCACAATTTAACGACGAGGCCCTGGAGCCCATACCACCAATGCGCGATGCCGACAGACCTGACCGACCGCCGCGTGGTCGAGATGGAGTGGCAGCTTGTCACACCCTAGCTAGTTCATGCATTAGAGTATTGCATCATGTCTACTATTCCAGAAAACTGAAATGGGGATGACAGAACCCCCAGCACCCCCTTGGAAATAACTAGGGTTTACTAAAATCTTTTTCAATGAACCTTAAATACCCTTCTAAAAAGTCCACCCTTTTTGTTTTGGGTTAGAACCTCTGACAAAATGGGTTCACATTTTTTCCAGGACACATAAGGTCATTGGATTAAATCATTACTACTTGCATTTGGGCAATTTAAATCCTATAAATATTTTAAAATGCCCAAATAATCTTGAAGGTACTTTTAGGCTGTTGAGAATAATTTCAAATGTGCCTCTGAATATTTTCAGGTTTTTCCTAAATGGAATAGTATTTTTACTATTTCAAAACACAGAACAGGAACAAATAAAAAAGAAAAACAAAAGCAGAGAGTAGAGGACTTACCTGGCGCTCACCTAGCAGGCCCACCTAGCCGGCCCAGCCCAGCAACCGCTCCAACGAGTTGCTTGACTCGGCTAGGCAGGCAGGCAGGTGCTCGATGATGGCACCAGCACGCACCACGCAGCTGCCTGCCGCCCTGATTCCTCCCCTCGCCATTCTGCTGGCCTGGGTGGATCACCCATTCCTCCCCCGAGCTCGCAGACACACTCCTTCGTCCCCAGCTCCTCTCCCTCGCTCTCCCACACCATGACCGACGCTGCCGCGCCCGCGCCACCGTGAAACCCGCGTCCGCCGTCGTCCCCGAGCCGCGCTGCCGTGTCCGTTCGCTCCGCAGTCGTCGTCCACGTCGAGCAGGCCGAGCCCCGAGCGCTCGCCCGCTCTGGATTCGCCCCCGACCCCGTCTTCCCCAACTCCGGCCGCCGAGATCGCCATCGTCGCCCCGCTCAGCTCCGGCCTTCCCCGAGCCCGCTTTGACGCTTGCTGCGATCACCCTGAGCCCTGCTCCGTCCTACCCCTCTCCATTACCTCTCTCATGCACCGTTTGCACCGCACCAAGCTCAACCGCACCCGCCGCCGCTGAGCTCGTCGCCGACGTGACTCCGGCCACCCACCGGCCACACCACCGTGTCTAACACACTCACCGCACTCGCAGGAACCCATAGCACCACTCCACGCGCCTCGCCGTGTCCCGTAGCCTCGGTTTCGACCTCACCCAAGCTCCGGCAGCCGCACAGCTCATCGTCGGCGATGTTTCCGACCACCCCGAGCTCCACCACTGCCACCAAACGACGCGGCTTGCTCCCAGCTATGTGTAGATGCCCTCCGCCATCCATTTGGTCGCCGAAGCACGAAACCCACACTGCCCCGCTGCGTCTGGCCTCGCCGGCGGCTAAACACCAGCGAGTTTGACCCTATTTGACCCTGGTTGATTCTGTGTGGCCCCAGGTTGACTCCCCCTGAGTCTATGACAAGTGGGACCACTCTGCTAATTAACTTAGATTAGCACTAACTAAATTTAGTTAGTTAATTAACTACTGACATGCGGGTCCCACTAGTCAGGTTTGACCTGGACCGGCTCCGTTGACCACTGACGTCGCCCTGACGCAATGCTGACGCATTAATTCAATTATTGGAATTATTCTTATACAGGAAATTCCAAAAAATACTACAAACTTCAAAAATTCATAACTTTTAATCTGTAGCTCCAAATGCAAAGATTTATATATGAAATTTGATCAGAAAAATACAATTTTTCCATCTGTAATGGTTTCATGCATGACAAAACACTTTAACTTTGCTGTTTAGGTGAAACAAGCAAATGCACTTATATGACTTAATAACATAAGCTTCCATTTGAACCTTTGATTCAAATGGACTCAAACCAACTTGTTTCACAATGCATTAGCCAGGACACCTCATATTGCCATCTCATAGCATGAATCATATTGTTTCATATTGCCATGTGATGATTGTGTTCTGTGATGTATTTCGTGGTAGGTTCTGCGTCCAAGGATATTCTCGAGTATCCAACTTAAGTGTAGTACCCTACTACTACTCCATCAGGCAAGCAGCACCATTGATCATATCGATACAATCCCATGTTCTCGCTCCTGCTCTCATTTACTACATTAAGACAACAACATTTCAAACTGCTGTGTGCTGCGGTAGTTGAACCCTTATCCTCTACATGACCTGTCATTGCCACAGTAACTAGATGAAACCCACTAGCATGTGTAGGAGTTGATTGAGCCATGTATGTGTTTCCTACCTTGCTATGCCTGCTATGCTTAGAGTTGTGTCAGGTCTGGTTCATCTGGGTGATGGGCTAGAGTGAAATGATTACGTTGGTAATGTGAGGGATGTGTTGAACATGTTTTGGTAAAGGTATCGATGAGAGGCCATGTAGGAGTACATGGTGGGTTGTTTCATTGAGGTCGTCCTTAAGAACTGAGATCTGTATGTGTGATTTAAGAATCAGTTACTACTATGCATTGGGGTCCTTAATTGACCCTCTCGGCTTCTTAACCACCCTAGTACTCTGTCCAGGAGTTGCAACTAGTTTCTGGTGTTTGTAAGTTATGTGTTGGCGGTCGTGCGTAGCACTGACCCTAGGGGTGGGCTATGATGCGGTAGATACACCGTGGCACGATGTACCGAGTCACCCGTTTGGTGTCTCGGGAACCCTGTTCACATCATTCGGGGCCGTATGTGGAAACCTCGGCCGAACTCCCTGCGGATGGAACCTAGATAGGCGATAAACCTGGACTAGAGACTTGAGTGTTTAGGTCGGCCGTGGCCGACACCCTCGTTGGGCTTCCGCTTGAAGGTTGCCGAGTACATGTCGTGTAAACGACGGTAAGTGGTGAGAGCGTGTATGAAGAAGTACACCCCTACAGGGTTAACATCATCTATTCGAATAGCCGCGTCTGCGGTAAAGGACTACTTGGTTGCCTATACAGTTCATAGACAAGTTAATGGTTACTACTAAAAGACTCAAGATAAGTGTGAGTACCGCGGATGGCCCTCTCATAGGATGATGAGGGAGGATCCATGGTGGAGTATTATGTTGATGATTAGTGGACTCGTGAGTGAAACTATTTTACATGTGGTGTCTCGTAGGATATCTTAGCCAAGAGTCAAAGCTGGCTTGCTGCAACAACTTCACCACCTTCTTGAGAATGAGCATGTATAGTAGGATCTGTTGTAAGACTTGTTGAGTACCTTTGTACTCATGTTGCTTTAATTACTGTTTTTAGACGACAACACCGCCCCCTCCGACGGGTTTTACGTAGACCTCGACGTCGATGAGTGACTTGCCACCCAGGTGGTGATTCTGGCCATGGAGGGCCCTATGTAGATAGACAGGCTTCATCAAGCCTTCTTTCTTTCTAGTGTCTGTACTCAGACTAGTTTGCTTCCGCATGTGCTTGTATGCTTGTATGACTTGAGTGTCGGGTCATGCGACCCCTACCTGTATGAACATGTTATGTATGGCTCTCTGGAGCCTTTAAATAAAGTACTTTGAGTTGTAGAGTTTTGTTGTGATGCCATGTTGTATTTACACATATCGAGAATATTGTGTGTATGATTGAAATGCTTGGTATGTGTGGGATCCGACAATCCTGTTGTTTATCCTTGGCAGCCTCTCTTATGGGAAAATGTAGTCTAGTGCTTCCATGAGCCATAGTAGTCCGCTACAGCCCGGTTCACCGGAGTCCTGCTAGCCCAGCACTACTGCTCGGGACACTTGACTGGCCGGCATGCGTTTCACTTCATTCCTGTGTCTGTCCCTTCGGGGAAATGTCACATGGTGACATCCGGAGTCCTACCCAGCCTGCTACAGCCCGGGTTCCCGGAGTCCTGTTAGCCCAGTGCTACAGCCCGGATTCACATGCTGCTGACCGACATGCTCGATGTGATTCATGTATGCCTGTCCCCATAGGTTAGTGTCGCTTTGGGTTCACGACTATCCATGTCGGCCCGGGTTCTCTGTCATATGGATGCTAGCGACACTATCATATACGTGAGCCAAAAGGCGCAAATGGTCCCGGGCCATGGTATGGCGACACCCGTGGGAATACCGTGCGTGAGGCCGCAAAGTGATATGAGGTGTTACAGGCCAGATCGGTTCGACTTGGAATCGGGGTCCTGACAGCGTTGGCATCAGAGCCGGACTGCCTGTAGGTTCGTTGAGCCAAACTGGTTGATGTCGAGTCTAGAAATGCTTTAGTTATATGTAGGGGAATTGATTGTGGGAGGAAACGTAAGGCTCTTTTGCTCCTTTACCTTATGCCTTCTGTTCTGAGTCATTCTCTTCTCATTCTACGTGGGTTAAGGACTAGGCTCTCTTCTCTCTATCAGGTTCACGTGTTACTAATCCGTAGTAACTTATAGGATTGTGGGTTCAAGCCTCAGTTCAGTTTCTACTACTTTTAGTATGTTGCCAGTTGAACCAGAACCTTGATATGATGTTGTTGAGTGGTTTTGCAAACTGTTGTGAATGTCTCAAATCTTTTTCTGAGCATTTACAGCCGTTATGTTATCCGTTCTCCTAGAAAATTGTAATGCCTTTGCATTATTCTGTGCTTTCAGATGGCCACCCGTTCCCAGAACCAAGTGTTTCGTCTGACAAGGTGCCTCGATGTACCTGGTCACACGGCCATGTTGGTCCGAGTGATGGTCGAGACAGGCTATCGATGGTATCTGGAGTATACCGTCGAGGAGCAGTTCTGAGACTTCAATCAGAGCCAATACCTTTGTACTGTCAGGATATACCCCTCTTTTCCTGGAGCCACTGAACCCCTTCACTGCTCTTATGGACTTGGGTTTACTATCGAGATGTCCGTGCAGGACGCAGCTTACTCAATGATGACTATCATTCGAGCCAGAACTGCCTTGCTTCAGAACACCGATTTTCGCTACATGCCAGCCTCACTCCCTGGGGCACAGGGGTACTATCAGGCTTTGTACTATGACTCTATACATGAGGATTCACTACTCCGCACCACTGCCGAGATGCTCGAGGACAAGGACCACGAAAATCGAGCCTTGCGGATGGAGCTTTTCAACTCTCGTTCTGACCACTCGGCCACTTTAACCCGGTTTGCACCTGCTGTGCAGGCTGGATACATGGACATGAGGGACCTGTACCCCATGCGGTCTGGATTGCCAGATTGTATGGACTGGCATGATGTAGGAGGCATCACCCCTCCTCGTGGTCCCCGTCTGCCACCGTTTGTTGGACCAAGGCCACATCCGAGTCCCTATGGCCCGCAAGCTCCATAGGACCGTCTGTTCCCAGATGATCATGTTCCGCTTCCAGGCATTGGTGGTGACTTTTATGAGGATTACTACGGAGCTGTCTGAGCTAGTAGTAGTTTCGCTAGTACTGTAATAGTTGTATTCTCCACAGTCCTGCGTGACCCGTGGGATATGACTTGGTGTGTATTACGCTCCGGAGGTGTAGAAAATAATGTATAGGAGCTTGGAATGCCTCCGATGAGATGTAACATCTTTCACCGTAGTTGTACTCCAGCCTGGGCTTGTACTAAACTATGTACGGTGTATATAACCGATGGTATATATATGGCAGTTTCTATATTACCATGTCGTGCAATGAACATCTCAGCATTCCATGTTATCCATTACATTCCGCACTTCCTTGCCAAGATTGTGCCATCCTTGTCTAAACCATTGTCTTGTTTTTCCTAGGATGGTCAACACCTGCAGCAACCCTGCTGCCCTAGAGCAGGGGGAAGCCAGTGCAGCTAGGGATGGGAATCTGCCTCACCCGCCTTCTCTGGCCGAAGTTATGCTGGAGGCAGAAAGAAACAAGCGCGAGACTAACCGCTTGCTGGAGCGGATTGAGCAGAACACTGCACACCATCAGAGGAATGACTTGGTGTCAATCAATGACTTTATCAAGTTGTATCCACCAAAGTTTAATCATTCCGTCGAGCCCCTCGATGCGGATGATTGGCTTTGCAGCATCACCCATAAGCTACGTTCTGCCAATGTAGCCAAAGCTGATAAGGTTACCTATGCTGCCTATCACCTCGAAGGCCCTGCTAGCCTTTGGTGGGAAAACTTTGAGGCTATGCGCCCGGTCGGCCAAATCACTACTTGGGCTGAATTCAGTGAGGCTTTCTGTGAGCATCACATCCCGGAAGGTCTCATGGATCGTAAGAGGGAAGAGTTTTGCAATTTCACCCAAGGAAGGCTAACTGTGGATGCATACAGCCATGAGTTTGGAAACCTAGCATGTTATGCTCCTGAAGAGGTATCCACCGACGCTAAGAAGTAGGCAAGGTTCCGCAAGGGACTTAGCCCCGAGCTTCGCCGTGATCTTCGTCTACACGAGTGCACCTCTTCCAGAAGCTGGTCAATAAGGCCATCAGTGCTGAGACAGGTCAGACTAACTATGACGCTTCATGCAAGCACTCCCGTGATTTTGGTTCCTCATCCAGCTCTGGATCTCAGAAGCACCGGGTGTGGATTCCAAGCACAGCGCTGCCACCCAGGTTCACCCCGAGGCCATCCTTTGAGGCGCCTTGCCCCAACCAGCAATTTGCACCGCCTAAGGCCTATGGTGGCCCCGCTGCTAATGCTGCTCCATGCCCCAATATTGTGGCATGTTTCAAGTGTGGAGAGCCGGGTTAGTACAGTCGAGAGTGTCCCCAGAACAACAACCCCAACCAGTCTGGAAAGTCCATTGGCCGTGGTAAGCCAGCGGGAAAGAAATTCTACGCCAAGCTAGCCACCACTACACGTGGCCATGTCAACTATGTCTCAGCTGAGGAGGCTCATGATGATCCTAACGTCGTCCTTGGTACGCTCCTTGTTAATTGCCATCCGGCATCTGTTCTTTTTGATACTGGAGCATCTCATTCATTCATATCTGAGAGCTATGTTCGATTGCATAACACGACATTCTGTGACATGCCCACTTCCATGGTAATTCAAACTCCGGGTTCCAAATGGCAAACTTGTAGAGTAAGCCATGGGAATGAAATTCTTGTCGATAGACTTGTCTTCCTTGCATCCTTAATAGCTCTCAAGTCCTCGGACATAAACATCATTTTGGGTATGGACTGGATGTCAGCTCATTATGCTAAGATTGATTGTGCCACTAGAACCGTTCAACTTACTCACCCATTGGGCAAGACAGTCAATGTCTTAACTTGAGTGGCCAAGCGCCAGCTTTACTCCCTAAATGCCAACCCCCTTCCAGACCTTGAAGATATTCCGGTAGTCCGAGACTTCCCGGATGTCTTTCCAGAAGAACTGCCAGGTGTTCCACCTGACAGGGATGTCGAGTTCGTGATAGACCTTGTTCCAGGAACCGTCCCAATTTCTAGAAGACCCTATAAGATGGCACCCTTAGAACTAGCCGAGCTTAAGATTCAACTCGATGAGTCCTTGAAAAAGGGTTTCATCCGTCCTAGTTCTTCTCCTTGGGCTTGCCCCATCCTCTTCATCAAGAAGAAGGATGGAACAGATCGGATGGTTGTAGATTACCGACCTCTCAACTTGGTCACTATCAAGAACAAGTATCCGCTCCCCAGGATCAACGATCTGTATGACCAGCTCGTTGGATCCTCGATCTTTTCCAAAATGGATTTGAGATTGGGCTACCAACAAATCAAAATCAAAAACGGGGACATTCCCAAAACGGCCTTTGTTGCTCGTTATGGCCAATACGAGTACACCGTTATGTCCTTCGGTTTAACCAATGCCCCAGCCACCTTCTCTCGGTTAATGAACTCGGTCTTCATGGAGTATTTGGATAAATTTGTCATGGTATACCTCGATGATATACTCATCTACTCCAAGAGTGAGGAAGAACATGCCGAACATCTAAGGCTGGTATTGACGAAACTTCGAGAGCATCGCCTTTATGCCAAATTCTCCAAGTGTGAATTTTGGTTGCCAGAAGTGACCTATCTGGGCCATGTAATCTCTGGTAAGGGTATTGCTGTCAATCCCGAGCGAGTTCAAGCCGTCCTTGATTGGACTCCACCTGAAACGGTCAAGCAAGTTCAGAGCTTCCTTGGCTTAGCGAGCTATTGTCGCCGCTTCATCAAAAATTTCTCCAAGGTTGCTAAACCTCTGACTGAACTCCTCAAGAAAGATAAAAAGTTCGAGTGGACCCCACAGTGCGAGTTTAGCTTTTAGGAACTGAAAAGACGCCTACATCTTCTCCCGTACTGGTACCACCAGATTTCTCCAAGGACTTTATTATCTATCGCGACGCCTCGCGACAAGGACTAGGCTGCATACTCATGCAAGATCGTCAGGTAATTGCCTATGCTTCACGGCAATTACACCCACACGAGGAAAACTATCCCACACATGATCTAGAGCTTGCAGCTGTAGTCCATGCACTTAAAACTTGGCAACATTACCTTCTCGGTAATCGTCGCGAGATCTTCACTAGTCACCGAAGTCTGAAATATATCTTCACCCAACTGGATTTAAATCTCAGGCAAAGACATTGGGTCGAGTTGATCTCAGATTGCGACTTAGGGATAACCTACACCCCGGGGAAAGCCAATGTTATGGCTGATGCACTAAGTCGTAAATCCTATTGTAGCAACCTAATGTTACAACAAGGTCAACCTCTTCTCCATGAGGAATTTCGGAAGCTTAATCTTCACATTGTTCCTCAGGGATTCCTATCTACCTTGGTGGTGAAACCAACCCTTATGGATCAGATCATAACCACCCAGCGGTATGACAAGGGGATATCTCGGATCAAGCAGAACATTGCTAGCGAAGCTGCTATGTGTTTCTCTGTGAACGATCAAGGTGTTGTTTTCTTTGAGAACCGCCTAGTGGTTCCCAAGAAACAACAACTACGGCAACTGATACTTAAGGAGGCTCATGAATCCCCTCTCACCATTCATCTCGGTAGTACTAAAATGTATCAAGACCTATGCCAGAGGTTTTGGTGGACTAGGATGAAGAGAGAAATTGCTCAATACACTGCTAGTTGCGACGTCTATCGTCGTGTTAAAGCAGAGCATCAACGGCCTGCTGGCACCCTTCAATCTTTGGCTATTCCTGAATGGAAATGGGATAAAATCAGTATGGATTTCATTACCGGGTTTCCCAGGACCAAGAAAGGGAATAATGCTATCTTCGTCGTGATCGATCGTCTTTCCAAAGTAGCCCACTTCCTACCTGTTCGTGAGAGTATCACCGCTAGCCAGCTAGCTGACTTATACATCTCCCGAATAGTGTCTCTTCATGGTGTCCCATTGGAAATTAACTCAGACCGTGGGAGTCTCTTCACCTCTCGATTTTTGGAAAGTTTTCAAAATGCTATGGGAACTCGTCTCTCCTTTAGCACCTCCTTCCACCCCCAATCAAGTGGTCAAGTAGAACGAGTCAATCATATTCTGGAGGATATGCTCCGACCTTCTGTTATCTGTTTCGGTATGGAATGGGAGAAATGCCTTCCATTCATGGAGTTCGCTTATAACAATATTTATCAAGCTAGCTTGGGCAAAGCTCCTTTTGAAGTTCTCTATGGTCGAAAATGTCGAACGCCTCTTAACTGGTCAGAAACCGGGGAAAGACAACTCTTTGGCCCGGATATGATTTAGGAAGCAGAAGAGCAGGTTCACGTTATTCGTGAGAAATTGAAAACAACCCAATCTCGTCAAAAGAGCCAATATGACTGCAAACATAAGCTCATGACTTATGAAGTCGGCGAGAAGGCTTACCTTCGGGTTACTCCTTTAAAGGGAACCCATCGTTTCGGTATCAAAGGCAAATTGGCTCCTCGTTACATTGGACCTTTTCGCATTCTTGCCAAACGAGGAGAAGTTGCCTACCAATTGGAACTACCTCCGCATCTTTCCAGAGTCCACGATGTCTTCCACGTTTCTCAACTCAGGTGTTGCTTCGCGGATCCTATTCGTGCAGTGGACCATGAAACGCTTGATCTCCAAGATAATCTCACCTATCGGGAATATCCTATTCGTATCCTTGATCAAGCCGAGCATACCACTCGACGCCATAACATCAAGTTTCTCAAGGTTCAATGGTCACACCACTCTGAAAAAGAAGCCACTTGGGAAAGGGAGGATCGTCTTCGACTTGAGTACCCCACCATCTTCCCAATGGATCCTAAATCTCGGGATGAGATTCTTTTGAGTGGGGGTGAGTTGTCACACCCTAGCTAGTTCATGCATTAGAGTGTTGCATCATGTCTACTCTTCCAGAAAACTGAAATGGGGATGACGGAACCCCCAGCAGCCCCCTGGAAATAACTAGGGTTTACTAAAATCTTTTTCAATGAACCTGAAATGCCCTTCTAAAAAGTCCACCCTTTTTGTTTTGGGTTAGAACCTCTAACAAAATGGGTTCACATTTTTTCCAGGACACATAAGGTCATTGGATTAAATCATTACTACTTGCATTTGGGCAATTTAAATCCTATAAATATTTTAAAATGCCCAAATAATCTTGAAGGTATTTTTAGGCTGTTGAGAATAATTTCAAATGTGCCTCTGAATATTTTCAGGTTTTTCCTAAATGGAATAGTATTTTTACTATTTCAAAACACACAACAGGAACAAATAAAAAACAAAAACAAAAGCAGAGAGCAGAGGACTTACCTAGCGCTCACCTAGCAGGCCCACATAGCCGGCCCAGCCCAGCAACCACTCCAGCGAGCTACTTGACTCGGCTAGGCAGGCACGCAGGTGCTCGACGCCGGCACCAGCGCGCGCCACGCAGCTGCCTGCCGCCCTGCTTCCTTCCCTCGCCGTTCTGCTGGCCTGGGTGGATCACCCATTCCTCCCCTGAGCTCGCAGACACACTCCTTCCTCCCGAGGTCCTCTCCCTCACTCTCCCGCACCATGGCCGATGCTGACGCGCCCGCGCCACCGTGAAACCCGCGTCCGCCATCGTCCCCGTGTCGCGCTGCCGTGTCCGTTCGCTCCGCAGTCGTCGTCCATGTCGAGTAGGCCGATCCCCGAGCGCTCGCCCGCTCTGGAGTCGCCCCCGACCCCGTCTTCCCCATCTCCGGCCGCCGAGAATGCCATCGTCGCCCCGCTCAGCTCCGGCCTTCCCCGAGCCCGCTTCGACGCTTGCTGTGATCGCCGTGAGCCCTGCTCCATCCTCCCCCTCTCCGTTACCTCTCTCGTGCACCGTTTGCACCGCACCAAGCTCACCCGCACCCGCGCCGAGCTTGTCACCGACGTGACTCCGGCCACCCACCGGCCAGACCACCGCGTCTAACACACTCACCGCACTCGCAGGAACCCGTAGCACTACTCCACGCGCCTTGTCGTGTCCCATAGCCTCGGTTTCGACCTCACCCGAGCTCCAGCAGCCGCACAGCTCGTCGTCAGCGACGTTTCCGGCCACCCCGAGCTCCACCACTGCCACCAAACGATGCGGCTTGCTGCCAGCTACGTGTAGATGCCCTCCGCCATCCATTTGGTCGCCGGAGCACGAAACCCGCACTGCCCCGCCGCGTCTGGCCTCGCCGGCGGCTAAACACCGGCGAGTTTGACCCCGTTTGACCCTGGTTGACTCCACGTGGGCCCAGGTTGACTCCCCTGAGTCTATGACAAGTGGGACCACTCTGCTAATTAACTTATATTACCACTAACTAAATTTAGTTAGTTAATTAACAACTGACATGCGGGTGCCACTAGTCAGGTTTGACCTGGGCTGGCGCCTTTGACCCGCTGACGTCACCCTGACGCAATGCTGACGCAAAATTCAATCTTTCCATCTGTAATGGTTCATGCATGACAAAACACTTTAAATTTGTTGTTTAGGTGAAACAAGCAAATGCACTTATATGACTTAATAACATAAGCTTCCATTTGAACCTTTGATTCAAATGGACTCAAATCAACTTGTTTCACAATGCATTAGCCAGGACACCTCATATTGCCATGTCATAGCATGCATCATATTGTTGCATATTGCCATGTGATGATTGTGTTCTGTGATGTCTTTCATGGTAGGTTCTGCCTCCGAGGATATTCTCGAGTATCCAACTGAAGGGCAGTACCCTACTACTACTCCATCAGGCAAGCAGCCCCATTGATCATATTGATACAATCCCATGTTCTCGCTCCTGCTCTCATTTACTGCATTAAGACAACAACGTTTCAAACTGCTGTGTGATGCGG
This sequence comes from Triticum urartu, assembly GCF_003073215.2. Taxonomy (NCBI): domain Eukaryota; kingdom Viridiplantae; phylum Streptophyta; class Magnoliopsida; order Poales; family Poaceae; genus Triticum; species Triticum urartu. The sequence goes on along the minus strand of NC_053024.1, from coordinate 303,390,094 downwards.
TAGTTGAACCCTTATCCTCTGCATGACCTGTTATTGCCACAGTAACTAGATGAAACCCACTAGCATGTGTAGGAGTTGATTGAGCCATGTATGTGTTTCCTACCTTGCTATGACTGCTATGCTTAGAGTTGTGTCAGGTCTGGTTCATCTGGGTGATTGGCTAGAGTGAAATGATTACGTCGGTAATGTGAGGGATGTGTTGAACATGTTTTGGTAAAGGTATCGATGAGAGGCCATGTAGGAGTACATGGTGGCTTGTTTCATTGAGGTCGTCCTTAAGAACTGAGATCTGTATGTGTGATTTAAGAATCAGTTAGTACCATGCATTGGGATCCTTAATTGACCCTCTCGGCTTCTTAACCACCCTAGTACTCTGTCCAGGAGTTGCAACTAGTTTCTGGTGTTTGTAGGTTATGTGTTGGCGGCCGTGCGTAGCGCTGACCCTAGGGGTGGGCTATGATGCGGTAGATACACTGTGGCATGGTGTACCGAGTCACCCGTTTGGTGTCTCGGGAACCCTGTTCACATCGTTCGGGGCCGTATGCGGAAACCTCGGCCGGACTCCCTGCGGATGGAACCTGGATAGGCGATAAACCTGGACTAGAGACTTGAGTGTTTAGGTAGGCCGTGGCCGACACCCTCATTGGGCTTCCGCTTGAAGGTTGCCGAGTACATGTCGTGTAAACGACGGTAAGTGGTGAGAGCGTGTATGAAGAAGTACACCCCTGCAGGGTTAACATCATCTATTCGAATAGCCGCGTCCGCGGTAAAGGAATACTTGGTTGCCTATACAGTTCATAGACAAGTTAATGGTTACTACTAAAAGACTCAAGATAAGTGTGAGTACCGCGGATGGCCCTCTCGTAGGATGACGAGGGAGGATCCACGGTGGATTATTGTGTTGGTGATTAGTGGGCTCGTGTGCGAAACTATTTTACAAGTGGTGTCTCGTAGGATAGCTTAGCCAAGAGTCAAAGCTGGCTTGCTGCAACAACTCCACCACCTTCTTGAGAATGAGCATCTATAGTAGGATCTGTTGTAAGACTTGCTGAGTACCTTTGTACTCATGTTGCTTTAATTACTATTTTCAGACGACAATACCGCCCCCTTCGACGGGTTTTACGTAGACCTCGATGTCGATGAGTGACTTGCCACCCAGGTGGTGATTCTGGCCATGGAGGGCCCTATGTAGATAGACAGGCTTCGTCAAGCCTTCTTTCTTTCTAGTGTCTGTACTCAGACTAGTTTGCTTCCGCATGTGCTTGTATGCTTGTATGACTTTAGTGTCGGGTCATGTGACCCCTACCTGTATGAACATGTTATGTATGGCTCTCTGGAGCCTTTAAATAAAGTACTTTGAGTTGTAGAGTTTTGTTGTGATGCCATGTTGTATTTACACATATCAAGCATATTGTGTGTATGATTGAAATGCTTGTATGTGTGGGATCCGACAATCTAGTTGTTTATCCTTGGCAGCCTCTCGTATGGGAAAATGTAGTCTAGTGCTTCCATGAGCCATAGTAGTCCGCTACAGCCTGGTTCACCGGAGTCCTGCTAGCCCAGCACTACTGCTCAGGACACTTGACTGGCCGGCATGTGTTTCACTTCGTTCATGTGTCTGTCCCTTCAGGGAAATGTCACGCGCTGACATCCGGAGTCCTGCCTAGCCTGCTACAGCCCGGGTCCCGGAGTCCTGTTAGCCCAGTGCTACAGCCCGGATTCACACGCTGCTGACCGGCATGCTCGATGTGATTCATGTACGCCTGTCCCCATAGGTTAGTGCCGCTTTGGGTTCACGACTAGCCGTGTCGTCCCGGGTTCTCTGTCATATGGATGCTAGCGACACTATCATATACGTGAGCCAAAAGGCGCAAACGGTCCCGGGCCATGGTAAGGCGACACCCATGGGAATACCGTGCGTGAGGCCGCAAAGTGATATGAGGTGTTACAGGCTAGATCGGTGTGACTTGGAATCAGGGTCCTGACACAGCTCAAGTTGAACACCATCCCGCACCACCTCGCCATAGAGGTAGAGAAATAGCGGCCCCAGGATACACCTATGACCTACGACAGGACCTGGACAATAGAGCTGGTCAGACTAGATCAATCTACGGATCAAGGGGGCATGCTCCAACGTGCGAGGATGGCTATCAGACTTGGCGTCATAGACACAACCTCACACGGGCCGAAAACCTTATACGGCCTCCATCCGAACGACGCCACTATGTCGCCCGGTACAGAAGCACCGCACACCCCATATGCTTCACCGGCAAAGTAATGGGACATCAGTTCCCAGAAGGGTTTAAACCCGTTAACATCGAATCATACGACGGCACGACAGATCCCGCAGTCTGGATAGAAGATTTTCTTCTCCATATTCACATGGCTCGCGGTGACGATCTACATGCCATCAAGTACCTCCCGCTCAAATTAAAGGGACCATATCGACACTAGTGAAACAGCCTCCCAGAG